>NW_009723206.1:0-99710 GCF_000703405.1 Apaloderma vittatum
CCAGCACAGGGCGCTGGCAGCGGGTGGGCGAGCTCGGGGTGCTGCCGAGGGGGGTTTGTTCTGAGGAGCTGTTACGACGCTTCAGTGGGAATGTTTTAAGGATAATTCAAGGTAATGGTTTTTTAATTTTTTTGTTATAATTTTTTTTTAACTTTGGAAAGGCTTGTTGCCGTGTGGAGCAGTAATAGTGCGCCAAGGCAAGCATGCTAAGGGTAAGTGAATGTCTCTAGATATTTAACAGCTTAGCCCCCACCTTTTTCTTTATTGATGCTTAATATCATCATTTTATGCATCTATAGCGGGTTCGATCCCTGTTCAGTCCCTATGTGTTGCCTGATCTAGTTGAGAGATGTCCTTGCCCATGACAGGGAGGTTGGAATAAATCATCTCTAAAGTCCATTCCAGCCTAGGCCAGTCTATGATTCTAGGATTCTATGATTCTATCTTGCCAGCAGTACTGATTTAGAAGCTTTCCTCCAGGTTTATTTTAGTTTGTGGCACTACTGTTCTTTCCGGAAGATCTCTCTTTTTCTCCAGGTGTCTTTGGTGCTGCCCAGAGTTTGGCTTCTAGGTTTTACACACCTGATAAATAAAATTGGCCAGAGGAGAAGTGTGGTTTTCAGAGGTAGCTGGAATATCACGGTTTTCCGTGTTTTCAGTGTGGCCTGTGAGAGGCGGGGGGGTGTTGTGTGCCTGAGGGAGCGCTGTGCCTGCCAGAGGTGGCTTCGCCTGAGACACTCGTGTGATGTCCAGGGGTGCTGAGTGGTTTTACAGCGAGCCTGAATTTTAATGCTGACTAAAATGACACCACACAAAAGTATGGGATGTTGAGTTTCCTTATATTCTTTGTATAACCTGGGCAATACTTTCTGTTTTCATCTATCATGCTTATTATTGTGTGAATAATGAGCATGAGAGAAGTATCTTTTATTTCTCAATTTACCAAAGCCACTCTTTGACAGAATTTCCTATCAATTTTCACTTAGAGGACAAGACAGATCTATACCATCCTCTCCATCTCAACGCCGTTAACATTTTCTCTGCCTGTTCACCTGCCATTAAGCTCACACACCCTGTATCTCTCACAGGAAGGCTGGTTGCCATGGAAAGAATTGTGATCTCATAAACAGACATATTCTGTGTAAGAAAAACTTGAACGTAGAACTGATACTATTCCAATACTGTGGAGAAAAACGTATGAAGGAGTTGGATAGCGTAAAAATGAATGTGTATTCACTATTTGATGTTCACTTATATTCAAGATGTTTATATTGTAATGTTACATTGTATCTTGTGTGCACTCTGAAATATTGATTAGTCAGTCTGCAACAGTGAAACATACCACTGCACTTCCGCTAAGAATTTTGAATTACTAATTCATTAAATAGAGCTAGGGTAGTATATTCTCAGCAAATGAAGCCTTTACTGGTTTTTAATCTATGCAATGTTGTGTATGCAAAGTACAATAATAATTGTACGTGCATTTTTCCAACAAAGTGTCTTTTTGTTTTGGTGTGAATTGTTCACTGGCATTCCATTGTGATATAAAGAAATGTGTTTTGTTTTTCATAAGTTTGGACACACCAATACTATTAAAGAAAACTATTCTATGTAATAGAATAGTACACAAATGTGCTGATTTATGAATGCAAAAAGTGTGAGAAAATCTTGGGGTTTTTATGGCCTGGCGTTTTCACCATTGTCTCTTGAGAAAGGTAATTAACTTATTATAAATTTTATACATAGTAACAGAATGGAAAAAAATTTACTTTATCATATTAGTGCTGTAAGATAATTGATTCAGGAGAAGAGTGATGTTTTGCACTATTTTCCTCAGAACCTCTGTAAAACTGTCTTTTTTTTTTTTTCCCCTTAAGTAGACCATGAATGTTCACCTGAATAAATTTAATGATTCTGGGCTCCAGATCTCTCTTTGTGCCTGGTATAAATATGTGCTTATTGTTTACCACATGGCATGTCCGTAGCGGTTATATGCCTGGAATCCTGCTGTGAAATGACAATTCATGAACGGCCACCATGAAGTGGCAGGCTTGACTTCAAAGCAAAATTTTCTTTACTGTTTGCATACCAAGCTAGTGGACACTCAGGAACCTGAGTAAAGACAAGGTTTTGCCTTCCTTTTCCTTTTTTCTTTTTTCTTTTTTCTTTTTTCTTTTTTCTTTTTTCTTTTTTCTTTTTCCTTTTTCCTTTTTTTTTTCTTTTTCCTTTTTCTTTTCCCTTCCTTTTAGTTTTCTTTTTTCCTTGCTTTCATTTTCAATGTGTTTTTTGCTGTGGATCAGCTCTTTTAACATCCACAGCATCACTGCGTTTCACAGTGGACAAGATGGAGATTCGTGGGGGCCTTATGCTTGACATCTGATAAAAGTTTTACCTTTCTGTCTGGAAATTTAGAGAGCTGGGAGAGGTGAATATTGAGAAAGAATGTGTTTATGGTAGAGCACTGTAAGTGGCTTTGTTCCGGACAGTACTGGTGTAAAACCTTAAATGAATACAAAATAAACCGGTAGTGCTCTTATCTTGGCCGTGATTTGACTATTGGATCAAGATTAAAGCATGTTCACACATTGCTGAGCTGTGAAGTTTGGTATTGCTATTTAAGTAACTTTACAGTTTACTCCCCCGCAAGTTTATAGTCAAAGGTCTTTGCAAAGCATTTGATGGATGAATTGGGGAATCATGAATGTTCTCATCTGTTTGTATCTTTGCAAGAGGAATATCAGGAAACAAACAAATATTGTGACTGTGAATTCCTTAATTTTAGGCATTTTGAGTTTGACTTTTCCGGATATAAAGCAATCCCAATGTGCCAGTGCCATTCCTGTACCTTATCTCTTGTTAAACATATATCCTGTCATGGTTAATTTTGGCTGTGAGCTTTGCAAAGTAAAAACTACGCGGCAATAATTAAAGGCACTATCACAGCTTAAGCCTCAGTTAGTTATCTTTATTTCCATCTTGGTGTCCCATGAGTCAAGAAAAGCAATGACAACAGTAAGAAGATTATTTTTAGAAGTGTCTCGAATAGAATGCATGAATGTTAAAATATAGATTGACTTTCTTTACTACTACAAAGTCTATTTTTGTCATTTCCGTATTTTCATTATTAGTCACTCTTATCCTGTGACATAAGTGCCCCTTGCTAGAATTCTTTATTGGGAAAGCACTGAGTCTTAGTTTGGGGAAGCTTGGTTAAGGCTATTCTTCACATGATCAGAATCAATGCTGCCTACAATAGAGTAGGAGTCCTACCCAAAAAACTCTCAAGTTTGTACCCGAGTTTGCCAGTGACATATTGAGTGACCTTATCAAGGAGATGATATTCCCTTTCCTCATCTTGATTTTCCATCTGTGACATGAGAATAATAATTCTGACCTACTGAAGAAAAGCTCATTAAAGTCGTATATGCACTAGTGATTGAGGTTTGAACCTCACTTTGGTGCTGTGTAATGCAATACGCCCAGTGAATGCTGTTGACATACTTTCTTTAAGACTGTTAGTTCAGTGCAAATACAGGGAGAAGAGGGCTTTGAACAGAAGACAGCTCCTTCTTTGAAGTGAACGTGCATATACTATATGCTGAGACAGGGACGTATTGTTCTCTTTTACACATGAGTTACTCAATCTTTTCATCTAGGGTTACACAAGAGAGTAAGACAGAACCAGGGACCTAACTAAACATTCAATGGCTTATCAAGAAAACAATCTTCTATATCTGGCTTCTGTTTGTATTCGTTTGGGTGCATCCTGCATATCCAGTGATAAGAACTGTTTGAATTAAGAGAGAAAAGAATGAAACTCTTGGCAAAGACCCCCGTGGGCAATACCTTTCATAGTTTTTCAGGACGGGTATACTTTACTGGCTAAGCAACATCTCTCCTGACAGGTGTGTGAGAAGGTGAAACAAAATTATGGGGGAGCTAGACCCATCTCTAGATATAAATTCTGCCTCAGCGTGTTGCATAAAAATGTGGTAACTGATAGATTAATAGACTGCTATAGATAGATTAATAGACTGCTATATAGTACTGATAGATTAGTGGACTGCTTGCTCTGCTGAAGTTGTGACAGAACTGTTTGTGAAGCAACAGTAATTAGAGAGGTGTTTCTGATACAGGCCCTAACACAGCAAGCTACTGAAGTGCAGGCACCTTCAGAAACTGCAAACCAAACGAAGCAGATTGCTTCGAGGTGACCAGGCGATCAATAGTCAGGCAGTGCACTGTTCACACGGAGCAAAGTAAGGCAGGTAGTTACAATCCAAACCTCCTGTGCAATGTCCCGTTTCAGCTGGCTTGAAATTGCTGGTGGTTTCCACAAACAGAAAGAGTTTGAAGTCTCCTAGAAACCTCATAGTGCTTCACATTCAGTCATAGAGAATAACTTTTTCAAAGGCTTTTCTCCAAGATTTAGTCTTGTACCTAACATGTCTTCCCTTAAGCCACCTTCCATTTATCTTCTTTAAGGAGCAGATACACTAAGCTTTCGTAGACTGAAATTACATATTGATTGTGATAAATGTTTACACTAGAGTGTCATTGTTAAAATAATTACCTAAGTATCAATTTATCCATTTTAGTGACACTGCACATTTCAGTCCATCTGAATGTGTTTGCATATCTCTTCTATGGTAATTCAAAGTAAATAAGTCAATTTTATCATATATTAAGTACATATAAATTATAATAATTTACAAAACAGCAGCCCAAACCTTGTGGAAGTTGATAAGAAATACATTGAATACTCTAGGGACATGATCTTCTAAATAATTAGGCACAAGAATAGCATTATGTTTGAAAAGGTTGCAGTTGATTTTAAATGAGTGTGTTAAGGTAAGGCTAAAATACTAAATGCAATGCAAGTGTGTAAAGATCATGACATGTCATGGTAAGAACATTATTGGTTTCGAGTATAGTCTCCAGCTGATGAACCTGCATGTGGAACAAGGACAGGAAGGAAATCTCAGATTAGAGCAACCAAAACCTTGGAAACTTTCAAAAACATGTCCAAAAAAGTCAGCTAATTAGCTTTCCAAAGGAAATTTTTGTAGACTTAGTGCCAAGTCTATCAACAATATCTCTGAAAGTGATAAAGAAGAGCAGTCACTTGCTGGCACATGCCGCATCCTATGCATCATATTTTGGGTTAATATGAGAAACTTCTGTTAATCCTTTGAGTTATTTATAGCCTTTTTGCCGACCTTTTACAGTGTGTTAAACACAGTTTACAGTGCTTACCATAACAGGGTTTTGTGGCAACTGGGGCCTTGAGTTATACCGCGGTACCACTAGTCAGAAATACCAGTAAGTGTTTGTGCATAATAATTTATCACTGGAAAATATCCTAAAGGACAATAGTTGAAACCATCTGTAATTTTGGTTCAAGCCAACCAGAGAAAAAGCAAAGAAATTAAAGTGGGATTACTTCAAATTAATATATAAATTTAGTGAACCAAAATGAGATAAATGCTTTTACCTAAAGTCAATGGAAGTGGAGTTACTGACTTAGGGACACACAAAAATTTTGTGGCATACATGGGAAATGACTGAAGGGCTTCGGAATCTCTGTGTAGCAGCTTCGGTTTGCAATAATACTCATTATCCAGTGTATACTTTCTTAAGTTTAAAAGAAAGAGGAGAAGAGAAATGCGGAGAACGTGTGTTGAGAGTTCTAACCTTCTGTTTCTATTCTAATTAGTCGGAATTCAGGTTTTTAAAGTGAGTTTTGGTGAGTCGAATAATTTGCTGCATGCCCATTCTTGGTTTTGTGGCACAATCACCGAAGCTCAGGCTGCGTCCCAGTCTTCTCAGTGTCTAGTCCTGGACTACGTGAAGAGGCACAGCGCTTCCACAATGGATATAACCATTGATAGTACACGCTTTCAGTGGCAGCACTGGCTTCCACCTGATCAATGTTGGCTGAACTTGTTTTTATGATGACTCCTAATGGAAACTGCCTAGTTTTCCTGATTTATCAAATGACCAGAGAAAGTGTCTGCCCACTCCTTTCAGTGTTAGGTTTTTCTCCTTTGTATTTAGATAGATGATTTAGACATATTTTTTTTTGTAAAAACACATTTCATTGTTATAGGGCTTCATTTTACATTTTTTTAATTGTTCTTTTGTCACTAATTTTTATTTTTCATTTGAAACTCTGTTCTGCCACTGGTTAGCTTGATTTTTTTTTTTGGACCTCCCATTGGAGAACATTTGCATTTGAAAGTTTTTTCTGGCCTTGCTCTGGACATTATGGGGAGGAAGTGTGGGTGTGGGGGATGTTTTAGTAATTATGAATTCCTTTCTCCTGTTGCAGCTTAGAATACTGCAGAGTTTTCAAAGAGCACTTTGAAATAATTTGATGGGAGTTCAGTGTGGTGAAAGCCACGGGAACATCAAATTTCATAGTCTTCATCTGACAGTAGTACCATATTTAAACATTTTAAAATGTTGCAGCTGTCATTAAACTTCATATATAATTACACAACATATGCTATATTTTATATATGCTTAGATGAAAATAAATATAAAAGTTGATTTAGTAAGAGTATGAAACTTGCTCCTTTTGTTACTTATCCCCATACCACTTCATTATGTTTATATAGATCTACTGATCTGAGTGAATTTACTCTAGAGCCCAGTGCTCCATACTATAACCAATGTTGCAGAGACCTGGAGTAGAGAAGCCGGAGCATTCAAGTCACACAAATCTGCAGATCTGACAAAGTTCTTAAAAAGTAGGTATGGTGATTACTGATAATGTAGACTTCAAGGTAAAGAAATGGGAATTTCTTGTAAGTTTGTCAATTGAATAAGTATGAGCAGAAAGCTATATTTTATTTGTTTAGGGGTAAGGATGACCTTCCACTTTATGTTCGTACTGGGCTCACTACTAACGTAAGCCATGAAGTGCCGTTGTTCTCGTTAGCATCCAACACCGGACAATTCAGCTGACATGGCTGCTTTTCGAATGACAGATTTCAGATTCAGTTCTTACAATTGGTCCTTGCATGAAGCAGCCTTGTCTGAGCAAATGCAGCTGAACTAAATTTATGCAACAAAATCTTTAAAAATAAAAAGGCTTTATTCTTTGCTAGAATTTGGAAGCCATACTGTCTATAGATTCACCTCACGGGTGGTGTCAGTAGAAAGGACTAGGTCATGAGAGAACACAGAGATAGATACTGTCCCATGCAGAAGCCAGTCCTGCTGTTTCTACTTGCCAGCCTGGAAAGCCTGGTTTTTACATTGTTTGTTCGCATGTCAGGAGTCACTTTAATTTTTATTTGTACTTTTATTTATTGGTTATAATCTTGCTAATTACTTTTTAGCTGGTTTACCTGTGGATTGTTATATATAATACAGTATCTGTGTTATAAATGCAAATCTCCAGTGAAAAAAAAGAACAGAATCTTAAAAAGTACATTTCAGTAGTCCAATTCACCAAGGTTAGTATTTGTCAAATCCTCTCCTGAGACTTAGTTGCTTTCCTGCCTAACATGGCAATCTGCCCCTCTCGTCTCATGCTGTTACGGCATTTAAAAACCACTACAAATATTGGCAGTAATCTGCTTTTCTGTGGCTTTCTAAATTCCTCACTGACTAGCTTGCAGGTGCAACTATGGGCAACAGTTTATGTGAAAACTAGATGAAAGTACTGTAATATAGGGAGAACAATGAGTCAAGAGTGAGGACAGGAGTGAGTTTGGAAAATGCCGGTAGGTCAAATTCAATTCTTTCTTTGTCTTTCCATGTCAAATATTTGAGTCTGGAGTGCCCTATAAGATCTCCGAGTTAGCTGGAGCAGATGAGAATAACAGACATGAAATGAAAAATTTTTCTTTGACCCATCTGCTTTTGTGGAGTTTTGTCATGGTTATTAATTGGCAGCAGCTTTTTCTTTAGAGAGGTTAAGTTTCCCTAACCAGACAAAGCAAAGGGCCTCAAACTTATCTTCTTCCAAGTGCAGACTAAAACTACAGAGCTAGAAATGAACTAATTTTGTTTTTCACACCACTTGTACTTCAGCACTGGAACAGAATGAGGATACGTACAGATGTACGCCACCAAGAGGGAAAAAGTCTCACGCTGCAATCTGTTTGAGGCTCACAGAAAATGTGAGCTAATTCATATTTTGCAGGTAGTTAATTAGCTTTATTGTAGGAACAGGACCATTCTATTCGAGAAACATAAGTTGGGAAATACCTGTATTCTCTTAACTGGTAAAATACCTGTGGTGCTTCTCTTCTCTTTAGATGTGTGGCAGACTCTTCACATCTCACTTCCTGGTGCGCTGCAAAAAGTTTACTGCCACTAACATTCTTTGATTCTATCCTCTGCCTAATTATGAGTCCCCAAAACACAATGGATATTCCCACGTCTCTTTCAGAGAGGTTGATTTTTGTTTTCTCTTTTATGAAGAGGAAGGGAAAAAATATTTGCAAAAAATAATAACACTAGAGGCTAAATTATGGAAAATAAGCAAGATATGGAAATTAGTCAAGCAAGATATGGAAATCAGTCCTGCCTTGGAATACTTAGGTGGCTATGAAAAAATTTGTGGCCTAGCATTTACGCTGACTGTAAAATCCTCAAACTGTAAATACTAACTGTTTCTTGTATTTTCTCCATTAAAGAGATACAGAAAAACTTGCATATCTTGTAGCGATATCCTGACTATATTCACGTAGGAAATACTCTCTCCTAAATGAAACAGAAGCCTGGAATAGCATTAAAATAATGGAAAAGGGAATGTACAGTGATTGTTTGAATTAAGCACAAATGGAGACATTCCCTTTGTTCTCCGACAAAGTTCATTTGAAAACACTGTTGAAGATAGAACTAGAATTTTTTAAAAAGTATCTAATGAAAGTCCTTGTTTATGGGCATGTTCATGTTTGGATTAATTTCCAGTGAAAATTCCTGAAAAATACTTCTTTGCTTTCCATAGGAAAGAACTACCCTTAATTTATTTTTGATGCAATAACAAACCCTACATTTTTCAGAAAGTGTTTTATTTGTAATTCAATGTTTTTGCATTTGTTGTTGTTACATCCTTTTTGTTATTATAAGAATTCCTGTCAAGAACAGGATGTATTCTATTAGTTTTGTGACTGAAAGTCTAGAAATTGTTGAAACGTCTCTATAGATTTCAGTTTTCAAGGCTGATCTCAAGATAGACTTGTTTTCTTTTCATGTTTGTATGCTTAATGCAGTTGCACCTTTTCTAATCACTTTGCTAAAAATAAAAAAAGAGTATTTCTTACAATAAACCTGTAAGATTGATATTGTTATTTACATACTAGCATTGGAAGTGGTGACTAGCCTCCAAATAGAATTAGTGACTGGAAACTGTTCAGCTTAATGAATGGAAAAAGACATTTGTTTTTCAAAAACTAGTGATTTCCTACATCTTAAAAGGAAGGGGGTTTGAGGATGCCCCAACTCAAGTTCCCACAATCACAAATGCATTTTTGTCTTATGTCTGTCTCTGCAGGTGGCAGAGGAGACCCAAGAAGAGTCCTTGTCTTTACCAACGAGATCTCATAGTAGAACCTTGACGTGGGACATGGTGCAGAATGGCATGTCTAGAACAGGGAAGGTAAGGGCTTCACCTGCAGGGTTTTTCCCAACTAATTTATTCTTTATATCTTAAATGAAATTGAAAAGTCTTTTGCAGTTTTGACTTTAGTAAACATCAGATTGCATTTTGTTATGAGAAGCAGTCAAGAGCCAGTACTTCATGGCGCAGCTCTACGCTCTATATTACCGTCGGTTAAGCTTTGAGCATTGTGTCATGTTTGGAAACCGCTTTAGAGCAAATAAGGTGTTTGTAGGGATAGCAATAGTTAAGATCATGAGATAAAACATTAAAGGAATGTTTTAAACATTTTTCCATGACTCTCAGGTCTTTGTGAAGGTTTTTGAATCATATGTAGACAGTTCACATATTTGTAACACCCGTGATAAGACTTCTTAGTTTGAGTCAGCGCTTGCCTAAATTCACTTTTATTTGCACAAGATTGTAAGCTCACATTTAATGGTAGATATGCTCAGGATTAGGGAGTCATGAGACTGGTCATATAGTTAGATTTGGATTGAGAACTCTAAGTGAGAATAAAAGGCGATGGTGGTGGTTGTTTAAAGCAGCTGTGTCTCAGAGAAAAATGAGGATTATCACAGCAGCCTCAGAAGATGCGCCGAGTTGCTGCTTTGCTGCTCTGTAGCTATAGAAAAAAGTCCGGTGAGCTAATACAAATGCATTTATTAAACAATCAGGATTTTTGCAAGATCATCTCTTGTAATGAAGATCTTAACACATACAGGAATTGCAAAGTTCAGGCTTCAAAGTAGTCTAATATTGCTCCTTTCCTTAGAAAAGGGTGCTTCTTTATGTTGTGGTTTCCTGGTGTCATTAAATGCTCATTAACAGAGAAACCAAACTTTGCAAATGTTTTCCACATTTGGACTGGGATTCAAGCCCCTGGAAATACAAAATCAGAGATGTGTTTCCTCTCTGATGTTGCTGCAGTGGAAAAGTTTGTCAGACATCGTGAAGTGACTTAACTGACTTGAATTTGGAGAAGTTCTCTAGTCAAGTGATCCATTATCAATAGAATATTCCTAATCAAGGGTACTGGTCACCTGTTTCATTGTTTTCCCATGATAAAATATCTTTCTCATTCGAAATAATGTTAAAGATTGGCATAAATCAAATATTCTTGGTGTCTTACGTTCTTACTGCATGCAAACTGAAGAGAGATGTGAGCTGTAGGAAAGTGGCCAGGTTTTCTGTCAATTTGGCAGGCAGCTTATGGAAAGCCTTACAGTAGCTGGCAATTTTGGGGACTGCAAAAAGGTCAGACATACTTTTAAATGTGTATAGCATTACCCTTAATAAAATTGTTCTATTTTCTTTTTCCTCCTCCTAATTTACCATGAGGAGTGGAGACTTTTATGCTATTTTATTCTCTGCTTTTTTCTTTTTTTTCGAATGTATGCATCACTTTTATTAAGCTACAAATATGAATTTATGCAGTTTACTGAGAAGACATGTGAACAGAGCTGAAATGTAAATTAGCATACAACACTGAGAAGTATGCTGAGGAGTTTTTAGTGACATTTATATCACAATAAAGCAAAGTAGTATGTATGGATTTGCAGTGTAGCAAAACATTCTGCACAAATAAGATGCGTTCGGTGCCATCTCCATGGAGTTACATATGTGCAAACCTTTAATAATTTTTTATTTTAGTAATGATAGTAGTATGAATTTGGTGGTGGTACACATTTCTTCAGTGAAGTTATTGGGTGTAAAATGGATTGTGGGTGAACGTGCCAAGTGCTACGTGCAGAAAGGAGTGATCTTTTAAAATCAATAAACATCACCTTGTTTGAACCACTAATGATCTACATATGTGTTTTGGGAATTACAAGATTGTATGTTTTAGTGAGATATTGGAACAACTTGTGGGTAAGTCTGTCAGCACAGTAGCCACAGTCTTGTTATTTTTTCTGATTTTCAAAGACGAACATACAGCAATATATAAATGTTTAAATAACATTGAAAGAGATCTGCACAGAAAACAATAGCTTTCATTTTTCTTCTTCTTTATAAGTAATCCCTGTTGAAAACTGTAATAATGATTGAAAGGGCCAAGAAAAATAGCACTCCCAAGCAAATATCTAAAATACACCGATCTAAAGGATGCACATTTATGCTTTTGTTCTGGAAACATAAGCAATTGGTTATATTGCACGTGAAGAATAAGCAGTTCTTGAGATCTCAGATAAAGTTTTGCAGTTTTTGTGTCAAACCATACTTTCTTTCACAAACCAAAAACAAAACCACCACAAACAAAAAACTCCAAAATCCAACCCCCTCTCTACTTAATTTTGTGCCTGAATCAGTTTCCTGATGCTTTTCAGTTATAACAGCCAGCCTATATCATCCTCAACTCCAGAGCCCCTCAGGGGTGTGTATGTGTATTTTCATATATGGACGTGTATGGATAAAAGAGCAAGACCCATCTATTTCAAAGAAGTAAAAAATAAGAAAGGAGCAGGATTGTTTGTCAAGATGTGTAGGCCTGTAAGTAATGAGATGAAAATAGAAATGAAGAAGAGAAAATTGAGTGCCAGAAAATACCTCAAAAATTTTTAACTATGGAGTTAAAATGCAAAATGATAAACACCCCCATAGTTCAAGACCTTTAGAACTCAACAAACCTGCAAATTAGAAAAAGGTCTTCAGGAGAAATTCTAATCATGGGCACATTTTGGTGGTGTAATTTGTTTCTCAGGTGTTTCCACTGTCTTTCACAGCTCTCTGGAGCATCCTTCTTTGGGCTACACTGGCGTAGGTCTTCACTGGCTGCAGACGCAGCAACGGATGCTTGCTGTCTTCAGACCAAGCTCGTTCTCTTTCTTGACATTGCTATTCTGGCAATTATTCCTTTTTAAAGGTAAGGACTCAAGAGTATTCTAAGCCTTCAAAGAACTCTGTTACTACTACTGCTGTAGTTTGTACATGGTGGAGCTTGATGGGTAATCCGAGATTTGTTCTAGGAACATTAGCATTTGTGTATTGTTATTATGTGTAGAGCTGGGATGAATTCTGCAGCCATCACTCATCACAGTAGAGATCTACCATGCCAGAAATGGTCTCGCTGAAACTGTGGAGTTACTCATACAAGAGTAGCAGGCATAAATCTTAAATCTTTTAGCTATGAAAAACATAGTTAAAAATGTGGAATTTTGTTGAACAAAATCTGGAACAGTTCTGGTTTCATTGTAAAAGGCTTTAATTAAGATTGATTTGAATTCAGACTTGCATCTGTACTTATCTTGTTTATTAAAATGTGTCTGATGACCCTTCTCTTTTCTATACCAAATGGATTTAAAGCACATTATCCTTTGCGCCTCCACACATTGCCGTTGTACCTAACAGAACAATATGAGCTCCCTCTTGTGGTCAATAAACGCTTCTCATTCCCTAAACTGACTCAAGTACTAGTAGCTTTAACAAAGCAGATTAAATATTTCAAAAGTTTCTTGGGTAATTCCTGGAATTCATTAAAGGATTACTCCCTGATGTCCTTCAGTATTAGTGAGAGAAGTGATTTAAAAGAGTGTTCCCCCCCCCCCCCCCCCCAAAAAAAAAAACAAAAAGATAGGAGTGGAGGGTCATTCTAACCAGAAACCAAAATCTTCTCTAAATATATGATGTTAAAATCCTGAATAACCATGCCAGATAAGCAAGTACAGAGTTCTTAGTCTAGCAGAACATATTTTTTAGCCATTAACATCTAGATAAGAAGCATGTTTTCATTAAGATGGAAAGAATAATTAAACAACTTCTGGGCTGACAGACACTGCAAAATAAGCTACTCATTATAGATTCTTAAAGACGGAAAATTCTTAGAAAACTGTGGAGAAAAACAGTCTTCCCACACAAAAATAATAGTCAGAAAGTGGCAATTCCATCAGTAGTACTATTTTACAGGTTTGCATCCCAGAGTCTGCTTATAATTGTTGCTTGTTTACCAAGGTTACTTTTGCTCCTGTTAATGAATCAGATAGAAAACAGTACAATGACACTGAAATTGTGGCTTATGTAGTCTGTACTTGATGCTCTTTCTTGATGGAGTTAATGTCATGTGGTTCTTGCCCTATGCTTGCAAAGCAGTAGGAAACCAGAAACTTAAGCGTACTTGAATTAAAATAGGATACACAGTCACAGGCTCATTCTAGGTCAGATAGATATTTTGTTTTGCCATCTGTGTTTTGGGTTTTTTTAAATACCTACATTGTTAATATTTAGAAAAATATTTGTAAACTGGGGGACCAATGGTAAGTGAGATTATCTGTTTTCAGTGGTGCAGTGATTATGGACACCTAATGGTTGTTCTGATGCCATCTTAAATGGCTTATTTTGGGTGGTCCTTTTAACTATTTTAAATCACAGTGAGAAATACCAAACATTGGCTTTCATATCATATGATCAAGGTGTTGTGAAGGGTCTTTCCTACTCTCCTCAAGAAGTTAAGAGAGATAGCAGTTGCATTGTGTGTGTAATAGCTTTAGTTTATCTGGGAAATACTCCAGGAAAAACAAGGTCAGAAGGTATTTCCCTGAAAGGGGATGTATGTAGACAAGGTGACAGTACACCTCCTCCTCTACTGCATGAGAGACAGATTGGGATTGTTCATTAATCTTTTACCAAATGTCATTTCTTTGGCAGAAGACAAAAGTTGCACAAGAATTAGAGACCTTAGAACTGAAGCATAATCTTGAGCGGAGAAAGGGAATCGGAAGACTGTTTAGAAAGTGCAGTTTACGCCTTTTATAATTAGGTGGAAAGCTTGCTGGTATGTGATGTTTGTTATAGACTAGATTCTCTTGCACATAAGCATGGATCTGATTACATTCAGGACAATTCAAGCCACACTGTCAAAAGTTATCTGCTGGGTGGTTTTGGTGGGAAGATTTAACAGCATTGGCTGCAGAGAGATTAAATGAGTGGTAGTGAATATTTCTATTAAAAAACCCCAAACATGGGAGTTTATAATCATAGAGACAAAACCATTACTATAATGTAAGAATTAACCTTACAAAAGATGGTGACAAATGAACAGCTCTGCTTTCTAGAGTGCATAAAACTTGCCAAGCTTGTAGAAGAGAATATTTTTATCATTTATCAGGTTGTTCTATACTTTGAAATACTTAAACTTTCTGCCAATCACTTCTGAGCCCATTTGTTCAGTGTTCAAACATTCTCTAGCCTACCTGCAAGAGAAGATTTTAACAAGAGGTGATTTCCTTTAAAGCATAGTTTACTTTAAGAAGCATTTTCAATCCATATGTGATTGTAAACTTTAAAGGAAAATAAGATGATGAAAGTTTAGTTGGAGAAATCCATTGGCAAACATAGCGATTTTTATTACCTGTTAATTAGAAAATGATAATATTGTGGCTTTCCTAGAATAGCAGTTCTGATATGCTACAATTACTTTATTAATTCACACTTGTTTTTCCTGCTTTTCCATTTGTTCTTTTGCTTTCTTTTTTACACTGTTCATTTGGTTGTTTTTGTCTTTCTTTTCTTGCTCTTACTTCCTTAACTACCACACCATATGAAGCCAGAGAAAACCTCACTAGCTCATAGCGTTGCTTAGCAATGTCATGCATCTCTTGTTGTCTGTTGTGAAGCCATGCTATCCTGGTCTTTCAACAAAGATTGCTATATCACTGCTTCGCTATAGGTCCAGTTTGTTCCCTGAGATTTCTGATAAGAGATGATGTGTCTAGACAGCATACATAAGAGATTACCTTCTATCCATTATAATATAATTAGACCAAGCCATACCAAAGCTCACCAAGATTTTATGTTTAAAAGGTCAACAGCTTTTATTCCACATTTCAAAGATAAGCGCCTTACATCAGGCTTAATATGTAGAGTGCTGTGCCTGAAAGAAACGGAACTTCAAAAGATTTCTCCTTCTATTATATCATTCAAAATAGACATTTGATACTGTAATACGTCCATTTTAACTTGTGTGATTCATGGAGCTAGAGATAAAAATAGGTCAGCTATGCCCCTACTGGTACAGGATTATTGCCTGAAATATATTTTCTATTTCTAAGTCCAGAGTAGATTTAACTATCTCAAGTGAGGATTTACATTCATTAAACTGGAGGGCTGCTCTTTGGTGGTCTTAATACATTATCATTTATTATTTGTATTATGGCAGCAATTGGAGAGCTCAACTGAAATTAGGATCCCGCTGTGCAAGGTGCTCTATGAACACATAGCATAAAGTAATTTTTCCCCTGAAGGGTTTACAGTTTAAATAGATAAAACAAAGACTGAAAAAGTAGCTGTACCAATATCCTCGTTTTAGTAGAGCACAACTGAAGCAGAGAGAGATGAGCTGCTCCTGGGCTTGCTGATAATATGTGTAACAGACCTGAGAAGTGAGTCCAAAGCTGATGCTTTCTAGCCTTGTGCATTGACTAGAAGCAGATTTTTGTGATTTAAGTCAGCTGTCCTTAGAGGATTTGACTACTGGATTTTTTTTTTTTCCTCTTTAATCTCTTGTGTCTTTTGGGATTGATAAAGTTCACTACATTACTCTGAATACGCAATTTCCAGTGATAAATAGTCCTGCTCATTAGCTATACCAATCAAATCTCTGAAGAAACTTAGCAGATAACTCACCTTTTTAGAACTCCTTCCATGATTCACAAAAAGCTTGATGACTTTTTTTCACTTTCTCTTTCCTCCTTCTCTGCCACCTCCTTTCTTATTCTTCTCTGAGTTCATTATATCTTTCTTTAGCTTTCTAATTCATAATTCTCAGAATTGAATGCAGTATCACTGAACAGTTTTGCCAGAGTTATACAAAACAGTTAAGCTGGCTTTAGTAATCCCTGCCTGGCATATTCTAAAACTGGAAAGATTTCTCCTTGTAAGTACATCTCTGCCTTGTAAAGATCATCAAGGCAAATCTAAGCTAAAACAATACAGCATGGTTCTAAACGGCTTTGGGTTATAAAGTGAGCATGTCAAATTTGCAGACTTTTAAAAACAAACTGTCACAGTTTAAAACTGGATGGCAGCTAAGCCACTCACTCACTCACCCTTGCAGTCAGATGGGGCAGAGAATCTGAAGGGTAAAAGTAAGGAAACTTGTGGGTTGAGATAGGACAGTTTAATAGGTGAAGCAAAGGCCACACGTGCAAGCAAAGCAAAACAAGGAATTTATTCACCACTTCCCATGGACAGGCAGGTGTTCAGCCATCTCCAGAAAAGCAGGGCTCTGTCAAACCTAATTGTGTCTTGGGAAGACAAATGCCATCATTCCGAATGTCCCTTCCTTTCTCCTTCTTCCCTCAGCTTTGTGTGTTGAGCATAACATCATACGGTCTGAGATATCCCTTGGGTCAGTTGGGGTCAGCCATCCCAGCTGTATCCCCTCCCAACTTCTTGTGTCCCCCCAGCCTTCTCATGGGTGGGATGGGTTGAGGAGAGGAGCAGAAAAGGCCTTGACTCTGTGTAAGCCCTGCTCAGCATCAGTGAAAACATCCCTCTATTATCAACACTGTTTTCAGCACAAACCCAAAACACGGTCCCATACTAGCTACTTTGAAGAAAATTATGTCTGTCCCAGCTTTGAAGAAAATTATGTCTGTCCCAGCTAAAACCAGCGCAAAGACTTAGTTCTTTTTGGCTTACGTAGTTGAAGGATCTCTTCAGTACCACACACAACTCTTGTATTGCTGATATATCTGCTCGTTAGGCATCTCTAGCAGGATGATGATGTATTCTGGGACACAGTGATCTCTATCATTGCTTGTTTGACAGTGGATTTTAGACACCTAAAAAGTTCCTCCATAAACACTTTTAGGAATATCATTTCAATAACAAAAAGGCAGTGTTATACATGGTCTCTCTGAGGTAACTGATGGAGAGGTAAGGGCTCACCAACCTCATCCGCTTTATTGTATCTGGAAAAGCAGAATGAAAATTGAATTGGGAATATATCTCGAGAGCCCAGTTTGCATGTCGCATGTTCTCAGACCTGAACTCGGAAATATTTCAGGAATGTCTACCGGGATTTGGCTCTTCATGGTTGTTTCATGTCATGATTGATCTCTTCAGTCAACCAGTGTGTGTAGTGATTGAACATACTTCTCATGAAGGACCTGTAACTTACCATTCACAGACCTAAGTGGTAGGAGCCATACAGGGCAGGTGTTACTGCCAGTAGACTGTCACAGAATTAACCACTTCAGAAGTCGATGGTGCAAGGACTAAAACAGATGTTTCATTGGTGATTGTTCTTTTTATTTGGAAAAGTGTAATTAGTAAATGAAATATCTCTTTCTCCTAAACAATGATTTCTGGGCATTTTTTCAACTTTATAGTAAAAAGGTTTTAATGTATACTACCCAGCTGGTTTTATCTTCAGTTCATCTATACTTCCTCTTACTTTTCTTTCAAAGCATTTTGCAAATTCTTTCTTCACACATCCTAAGCCTTCAGGATAAAATCAAGGACTTATAATTATTAGATCTGATATGCAAATAAAAATTGTCGTATTTCACTTTTTCACATTTAGCAAGTCTCAATAAATGGAATCCATTTTTAGAAAATACCGTTTTCTTAAGTATATTCATAAATATAAATGTGAGGAGGAAATCAGAATTACTTGCAAAGAAAGCCAAAACATTTCTTTAGGGTATTCCCAAGTGAAATCTTCCCCATACCAAAATTTTGGAATGCAGGCTTTCAGTTTTCAAGTAACTTTAGCATTAACAGTAGAAACTAAGAAAATGGGGAACAGAACATCCATTCTGAGGTATTCCTAACCCTATTATACATACTTTCTGCACACATCCTTTTTTCTTCATCAGTTGCTGAAGATACTTCCAGCAACCTCTCCCCTCAGTATAATATTCTTTGCGGCGTGGCAATGCCATGAAAGGGAGTCTATTCATGTCTCTTTTTTTCTTTTTCTTTTCTCAGTTTGGACTAATACATTTACCCTCTCTTACCCAACCAACAGTGTATTTTCTGATTTAACATTGAGACAACAGGAGAAAAAACAGCAGTAGGTTTCAACATGTTAGCAGCAGAAAGAATGCTAACAGCTCACTATTTGGGGGAAAAATAGAAGCCAGTGTCTTCAGGCTCAGACATCTGTTTCATGCAATTTGCCAAGAAATGCTGTAGCTCTGAGCTCTAGTATCATTAATTAACATAATATAGCTAGTATTGAAGTGAGTGTTTTAAAAGATTGAAGAAGATACATATTGTATGTCTATTTTGTGTTCTTTTTCATTAATTTTCATTAATTTAATTTTCTTCACAATTGCCACTACTAACTTATTTAATCATTTGTTTGTTTTGCTCAGGACTGGTGATGCTATAATGATGCTATGCCGTGCATCCTCTTAATCTATAACACACTACTGAAAGGCAATTAGTGCTGTCAGGCACGCTCACCAGCCGCTGATGCAAACTTTTGTTCTACAGCATACTTGTTCGTTGTTCAGTCAGCTTTGTGCAAGACCATGACACCCTCCAGCCAGTAACTAACGCAACACAGCTGTTGTACCAACTGGGCAAGTTAAGCAAGGAAGTGATTGCCTTCAACTCTGTTGTAGCTCTTTGACTCTTTGCCTACCCTAGAGGCTTTACAATTTGGGATAGTCTTAGAGTAGCTGCTGTGTGTAGCTCAGCCACTGAACAGGAAAAGAATGCAGAGTCAGAAATGAACGTACAATGTTTTTTACATGTATGGGTTGCATTTATTCTTAGAGTGCCTTGTTTTCCTGCCCTTCTCATAGCTCCAGTCCTGCCCCAGATGCAAAACAAGAAAGCTACAGCTGAGAGCGTGTAGTGTATCACTTTTGCCACTTTGCATTCCATGTCTTTCTCTTCCACCCCTCCTGTGTGGGTTTCTCTGTTATCTTATTGGTTGAGCCAGTCCATACATCTGTCGTATGTTGCCCTCCATAATCTTGCCTGTTTCATGGGTTAGCCAGACTTTAAGCGTTACTTAGAAATGTTAACTGTCTTTGATTCTTTTTATTTTCCTAAGCTTATTGCTGGTGCATAAAAGCCATAATGCACTGAGGCCTTGAAGTGTTTGCTAGTGTGTGTTATTAAAAATAATGTTAAAATGTTGTATTTATTTTTTAATCTTGAATTCTATGGCCTTTTTTTTTAATTCTAGTGTGAAAAAATTATCTAAGCACAACAGTTATTTTCAGTAGGCATTGGATACTGCAGCAACAGTGAAACACTAGTTGATAATTTCACTAAACATTTTTTTCCTTGCAGTAACCTGTCATTCCTCATTCATTGTTTGCTGTTCTTCTAATAGAGTTAGGTCCTTATATTACTGTTTTATCTTACATAGGATACAGGAAATTACAAATACTGTAATGGCTTAAAATCAGATGAAAGTGAGGTATATCTTTGTTTGTTTGTTTTTTAATGGGATTTCAAAACGTGTGATCTGTCATACCTATCTTAGAAGTTACACCATATGAAAATGTTAACTTAAACATCAGCATTAGAAAAGCACCTTGCTTATTGTAGGATATGTTTTTATTTTCAAAACACCTAGACCATGAACTTTAATCTGATTATGCAGGTTTACCAGTTGAACTTCCTGTGTAGACATACTCAGTTACAGCTGAACTAATAGAAAATTGTACTGTTATTAAAATGGTGATCGAGTTCAGCTGGCTGCTGCTTGATTAGGTGTAAAGAAAAGAGACAGAATCATGTGCTGTGAGCTGAGCTGGAGCAAAACATCCTTTCTTGACTATGGTGAGCTTTAGATTAGCGGAGCTGTAACTGTGAACTTTCTTTTTATTCTGATACGGAGGTGCTGTTTTCGTTTTGCTTTTGTTACTCAAAAACCTTCCTGTGTAGCATAGGAAAAAAATCCATGGAAAGAATGATAGTTTAAAACTGATTTTATGCCTCTGTCAGTAAGAATAACAATTATTTCTCAGGTGGTTAAAGCCTACTATTACTTATAACTTGTTAGTAACAGAACTAAAGAATTTGTGTCAAGTACTTGCAAATAACGAAATGAGGATTCTTGAAACCACTAAAATGAGAGAGAAAGAACACGCCAAGTTGAGGAGTTTGGAAGATCCTGGCCCAGTGTTGGCTATATGGACCACATACAGATCTATATAACTATATAGACCATGCTGCAGATTTTCTGTGTTGTTTTGGACAAATATACTGTATTTTTCTGTCTTTCTGTATTACTGATGGATTTGTAAATGTCACATAATGGGACCCTCAGCAGGTGAGATCATAATAATCAAATGAAACAGAAAGTTTTCTAGATTGTTTTTATGAACTATAGAAATATAACCATTATATAGGTAAATATGTGTCTATATAGGGCATGTATGTATATCCTTGTCCTTGACTACAAATAGTAATTATATGTAAAGCATATTGCAAAAAGAAACCATAGACTGGGATAGCTGTATTAATAGATTTGAAAGAAATAAATAAAATAGAGAAAAATAGAGAGACAGTATCTGCTTTTTTTTTTTTTCAGGAAGAGTTGAAAGCTGTAGTTCAGTCTGTACATAATAATTCTGGTTTACATATCAGCCAGGCTACTTTCTTGATGTCATAGTGGTCAGGCTGTAAATCATTAGATGGAATTTTCCATTCTCGCTAATATAATGAAGTTGCATTTCACCATCTTTTTACGTGAAGACATGCAACTGAGTGGGATTCGTCAAGAGCCTTTGCAGTTAGATCACATAAAGAAGTTCTTTCTCTCTTGGCCCATCATCAGGCCTGAGTATAGTGTCAGACATCTGATTAACACAGAAAATCATAGGCTTGCTGAATCATTTGATATTTCTTGGAATAAAGGGTATAAAATAGAACATGAATAATTCATATACAGGACTATCCAAAGTCATTTTCTGATGATGTGCTTTCTCCCCCCTTTCAGAACTGAACTTTCCTTTTAAAAGCCATCATGATAAAAGTGCATTTCTGTAGTGCGGAGATGTCTTCCTTTTCAAATGTTTATCTTATAAAGTAGAAGTGTCACAAATGTTGAAAATAGGAAGAAGAGAGACAAAAATAAATTGGAATTTCTTTACCAGAGAGAACTGCGCGGTGTGAAAATAAACTGACTTGTTATTTCACGAGATTTAGTCATGACAGCAGAAAACTATACTTTCAGTAGAGGGTACAACTAATTTTTAAGAGCATCACCCTGTCACAAAATGTAAACTGAGAACTTGGCACGGTATTTTCCTTCCGCAGAGTGCTTGGGAGGAGACGAAAAATAGAATCCTCCCAGTCTGCTTCATTGCCACAGCTACATTTAATGGGCTGTGGTGGGGTGCTAAGAAATACAGTCTGGAAAATTTTGCTTCAGTGGTTTAGCATGTTAAAGTCCAGAGCTTTTTTTTGGTGCTGACTATCTCATCTCTACGTTGCCATCTCTCTTTCAGAGTTGGTAGACAAAAACGCTTAAGTGGATTAAGTCGGTTACTATCCTTACCCTTCCTATTTTCCAGGCTCTCCCTGATTTTTGAGTGTGTATATCCTCATTCTAACCCTTTTTACTGTTATCATGTGAAGTGCTTACAAACAATAGAGGCTTGAGCCTCCTGAAAAAAAGTTTCTTGTCAAGCGACAGAAATTATCAGTGGAGAAAAATAATAATGTATGATGGAACAGGCTTTTGTGAGGAACTAGCTGAGCAATCTGAGAATACCAGAGGGTGATGAAGTGAACCTGCTGCTTTGCTTCTGTTTAAGAGGGCTGTAGGCAGGAAAAGGTGCCATCTTGATTGTTGGAGTATTACAACATCTGGTGGGGATTAGAGAGGGAAAACTGGTACCTGGAAAAAAATCAGTAGGAGAATAAGTAAGACTGGGAAGAAGGCAGTAAAGGGCAACTACACATAAGGTTGTGAGGAAGATGATGTGTGAAACCCTTGTGAATGGGCTAGACTCACTCACCTGCGATGTGCTTGGTTGAATGAACTGAAGCCGGTTCAATAGCTTGTTGTGTTCATTGAAGACATAGTATTCGAGTCCTTCATTCTTTATCATCCTTTATAAAATAATCTTCTACTGCATTTTTTAGAAGATTATAATTGTACCCTCCTTTGGGGCTATACTGTTTTGTGCCTGTGTTGTTTGGGGATGTTATGCCTTAACCTAACAGTTACACTGAAAATGATGACTAATTCATGTAATCCAAGTGAAAAAATCAACAGTATAGCACTTGACTGAGTGGTAATAGCGACTTGGAAAGGGCTTGAGTTAAAGACAGCGCACTGGCAGTGCCTGCAGCGCTTGCTACTAAAGCGATGGTATAAAAAACCATGGGGAAGAACATCACAACACACTGTAAAATGTAATTAGAAACAGGTGTATAAGTAAATGGTGGGGTTGACTTGTGGCTCATTTGTTTCTAGTAGTAACAAAAGGTTTCTCAAGTAATTATCCTGAAGTTAGATTCTCATGTAAAGCTTGGAAGCCTTATATATCTGTATATATTTCATCTTGCAATATTTGTCAGAAGTCTCTGGAAAGAGTCAGAAGCCATAAAACCACTTTTGCTGTGCCCAGGAGAATTTTTAACCCTTTTGGGAAAAACAGCACAAAAGCGAAAGGCAAGTCCTGATTTGTGGGGTGTGGTGATGGGAGACAGAAGCAGGAAGGCAGAAGGTAGTCAAGTTTTTGTTGTCTATTTTGTTCATTTTTTCATTGGGTCTATTGATAAAAAGCTCAAAGGCTGCTTGGCAGTGACCTCAGTCCTGTTCATAGGACCAGGGGAATGCAGGCGGGAAGCTAAAGCTCGTGTTTAGTCAGTGATCTGTGAATAACCCTCAGTCCCTTAATGACGTGAGAGGAGCCTCCAAAGGGAGACAGTGAGTCAGAGAGAAGAAGGCACAGAGATTGCTTGAACAACCATTAGCACGTCATTGGTAATCCCAGCGACACCTTTCGCATCCCTGGCATTTGTCTCAATGCACTCTACTGAAGGCTGGTACTATGTTTTATTTAAGGCTGTCTCACTGCCTTCTGGAGATGTGTATGTTACTGTAGCCTGACTGATTGGTTGTCTGTTATGTTTACTAACACTCTGAGATCATGTAAGAGAGGGGAATCTGGAAATTCTACCACGGCTGAATACCCCTGGAATGAATCTGTGTTTTGTCTCAGGCACAAGGAACCAAAAGGATCTCCAAATAAACACGCAAAGGAAAACAAATCTTTTATAGAACATTTAAGTTGCCACACTGCAGAACAAAATGTTACCTTGATGTAGTATTACCGATCTATGCTTCTGCCTGCTTGTTGTCATCTAGTAAAAATCTTGAGATAATATGTATGTGTATACTGATGAGGAATACTAATCTTGTGTGCTTTGCATCTCTGCTGAGCATCTGTGTTCATCTAAATAGCTGCCTAGGAGTTGGACAAAGGAAAGATCAAGCCAAAGGCTTTACAGAGGAGTAAAGGCAGACATACTTTTGGGATAATGCTTCTTTTTAATTTCAAAGAAATGTATTGCTTGGAGCAGGGCACAAAGTGGTGGGGGAGTGGATGGGGAAGGGACAACAGCAGCAGAAGTTGCCACAGTGAACAGAGGTGCCTGTTTTATGTCTATGATATGGTTCCATAGCTGTTGGTGTTTATCAGAACTGTGGCTTGTGCAGTCCTTTCACCAGCCTTCTGCCCCTCACCAATGCTTCTGACTGCTTGGTTCAGATTTCCATTAAGTTACTAACGTCAATGGTTGACCCTGAGCAAGTACTCTCCTTAATGACTCAGTTTCTTCTTTTGTGAAATGCCATGCTAAGAATAATGGCAATAACATGACTGGTATTCGCCTGGATCCTAAAGTACTAAAGCTGTTTTCACCTCATAGCTTTTTGCAGAGAGTTTCAGGCATCCATCTGCAATTTTTAGTTTTCTTTTAAAAAAACACCCCACAAATTAATACCCACAGCATTTCAGCCAAATACTTTAGTTGTGGTCACTTCTAATTTGAAAGTGAGTCTTCTGTCATAGTTCCTCCAAGGAAGTAAGTTTGCTGCCCTTAACTAAGTTTTCCTTGGACTACAATTCCCATGATCCATGGCAGGTGAACATTCTCCTTATACGCTGGTCTTCTAATGTTTAAGAGTGGCTGTGTTGCATAAGAGAGAACATCTGAACTGGTAAGCGTGAGGCATTGTAATAACATTAGCAAATCAAATATTCAAATTTATGCAAGAAACATCCGAGTTTTTAGTAGGATGATACTCAATTTTCAAGTCACTCTGCTTTTTCCAAAGAAGAGAAATATAACCGTGATACTGTCCTTAATAGAAGCAGCTGAGCATTTCCTCCCCAAAGGGAGTGAACACCAGAATTTCTGCTACTAAAAGCTGCAGAAGTTTGGGGAAAGTATGGAAGTCTTCATAAGGAATAATATTAAGCAGGTCTGCTCAAAAAGGACTATTCTGACAGTTGGATCTCAACTGATGTGTTTCCTTTCTACCGCTTCTGTACTCAGAATACTGGCAGAGGAGATGATGATGTAGAAACAACTGCAGCAGCTATACACTACCCAAAGATTCCTCTGTGCTGAACAACAGAGAAGCTGTAGTGATAGAAAAAGTATCTTACTTGTTATAATAAGGAAGAGCCTCTTCCTGTAAGCTTTTATTACTCTTGCGTGACACATATTTTTCCACTTAAAATCGAAATAGATTCTAAAAATCTTTTTTATCTTTCCCTTTTTATCATGAGTCAAAATTGCTAATTTAACGTGTATGAAGAACTTGGATTATCCAGTGTGTGCTAAACATAGCTACTGAACATTTGCCACGTGTCAGAACTTTGCAAATGTTGTTTGTGGAATTATTTATATTGACTACATTGGAAACATGGGTGATTAGCAATGATTACCACAGTAGTTTGCGAAGGCTTACAGATGGAACTCCCACTATACTTTATGGACAGAACTTCTTGATACATTTAAGTTTAAGCTTGGCATTCGGTGCATTTTCTAAAGGATGGCACCCAAGAAATACAAAAATGGGCATAGTGTGGAGTTCAGAACAGCAGGTATAAAGGAGAAATGAGAATGACTTGATTGCAAATTTGTTGTCGGTCAGTACCCATAGACTTCCATTCATATCTAGTGACTGACTTCTGAGTATGAGTATGGCACCTTTGTTTCTTGCAAAGTAAAGTAGTGATTAGGGTTCTCTTCCTGAGCTGGAGGAATTAGTTAATGTTAACACTGACTGTTGAAAAAAATAAAAGATTAAGTAGTAGTCTGGTACACTGTATTCTACAACATTCTGTAATAACTTTAGGGAAAGGGCCACTATACAATGCAATCAGCATTTCTGGTCATTTTCTCTGATTGTTTCTAAGCAGTGGAAATGTTCTGAGATGCACAAGAACTTGGAATTGCAATGTGGCAAAAGTAACTCTTCCCTTTAACAGAGTAGTTTCCTCTGTTTTGTCTTCACCTATAAGTTGCAAAACGTACCTTTTCTGCCTTTGACAATTATAGTCAGTGCACGCTTTGTCTAAAACTGAAAAAAAATATTCGTTGCCTAGAAATTAACAAAGTGTCATTATTTACTATTCACATTGAAATACTTCCTTAGTTTGGAGAAAGTACTTCTTTTAATTTTTAAGACAGATCTTGATCGTTTGATGCAGAAATACAGTTCAAACAAATGTCTGTGTTAACTAAATCCTGCTTCTACCCTATTGAGGATAATGCAACTGAATATCAATTGCACTTAATTAATTAGTTTAACTTTACAGTAGTTTACAAATAATCCCCATGAGTTTTGTTGCTGCCTACTTGCTTGTCTGTACTTATTATTATGCTCACTGAAAGCATAAACATAATTAAAATGCTTTCCTAGGCTTTTTTGCCTCCTACATCGGAATATGTACTTTGTTTTTATGCCACTTCGTAAGACAATCTGTATTGAGATTCAGGCTCAGATCTTCACAAATACATGGATTTTATCAGGTCTGGTATCTTGTAGGCCTGTACTTGGACCCCTACACACAAAAGTTCATTACTTGAGCTCTAAGGAGAGGCAGGGAAGAAAATTAAAATATGGACCTGAACGGATACTTCTCCTTTTATTGGAGACAGTTACAGTATTTTTGGTGTCACATTGTATTTTTGTTTGCTTTCTTGGTATTTTGATAACTAGAAGCTTGGAACTTAAAAATCCCAGTGAAACAAAAACTGTATTAGAGTTTCTCTGGTTGGAAACAAGGTTTTGGTGAGTAATATAATAACAGAACTAGCTGATGTTTTTAAAATCAAGCTATCTAATATTCAGCTGAACACTGTTGCTGACTCTTCACAAGTGGAGATATATTGGTATAACCACAGTCTTGTACTCAAAACACTTCTATATATTTTGAAGTTATTAGGTATAGGATGAGAAATTTTTCTTGTGTAGAATCATTCCTGCCTAGAATATACTTTGTCACATCATAAGCTGCCAGTAAGACTGCTGCAGGGCAATGGCCATAGGAGGAGGAAGTTCCTCCCTGTCCACACACAAACACAAAAAAGTACCACTTAGCAGGTATGCATAAATGTCTTATTCTCTAAAAATTTCAGTCCAGAGCTTGAATTTTAACCCTCCAGAAATATCCTGGGTACTTCTCATATATCGTGGAGATAGAAAAAAAATATCTAGACTTGACTGAGAGTGAAACCATCTCTTGGTCATCATGTTCATTTGACAATCAATCAGGCAAGCAGCAGTTATGTTTGCATCAGTCACAGGGAGTTTGTTGAACTCCTTATAAACAATACAGTTTTGCAGGAAGTAAATCCATGCAATACAGAAAAATTGTAGCCCACATCCCATATGCATTTGAAAACTTTCCCGAGAGGAAAGTTTCCTAAGAGTTTTTATAAACTCTTTCATATTTGCAGCTATACCCCATGAACCATGAGCATCTTTTAAAACCATGAGCACTTAACACTTTGAAATGAAGGAATACCCTAGGCCTTGATGCATTAAACCTGAATTCAAGCTACTAGAAAAGAGTTAGAGATTAAGGCAATTGACTGACCATGAAAAGAAATTGCTAAGTATAACTTGGCTAAATAAAAAGTATAGAGCAAAAAGGTTATGATATTTATTAACATGCACTTGAAAAGGGCAAATACTAAGATCGGGGAAATTTTATTTTAGAGTGGTTTTATGAAATTAAGCAATGAACATCAACAAGGTCGTGGGTTCGATTCCTGCTCGGTCCCCATGTGTTGCCTGATCTAGTTGAGAGGCACCCCTGCCCATGACAGGGAGGATGGATTCAATGATCTCTAAGGTCCCTTCCAACCTAGGCCATTCTATGAAACTGCTATGAAACTTAAATCATGAAATATTCTTTGCGGTGAGATCAAATACTACACAAATGAAGAGCCCCACAAGAAAAGCAAGAGAAAACTGAAAATTTGCATTGTATGAAAATCGTTCTATGATAGATTTGAAATGTAACTGCACTGTACTAGGAATGGGTAGATGACATAGTAACACTAGGGATTCCTAACCATGGTTGCATTTAGCCACTGATACAGAATGTATAGAATACAAGTAATCAAAAGATCGTCTTTCCACAGTAGAATATATTTGCTCTGAGAAATATACCTCTACATAATAAAACATAATTGTGTTCACATTTTTCTAGGATCTATTGGTAATTCAGAATTATCAAGATATAATTATAGAAGAAAATACCTTTGCCTACATAATATGGTTATTGGTGTTTTTTTTGTAGTCTTAGTGATATATACTTTTTCAAACTAGATGAATTGCAAAGACATCTACACAATATATATATATGTAAATGTAGCACATAATACAATTTTAAAAAGCAGAGCATCACGGTGACTCTAAAATGCATTGTAATTCTTGCAAAAAAAAAAAGATGTTATCTTTACTTTGCAGAAGGTTTTATCGTGCTCATAAATATATATAGCTGTGAGTATGTCGAAAGCAGCTAGAACAGGATTGCTTAGCTGAGTGGGAGGTGATGCAGGACTGTGCTATTAGTGAGCAGGAGGTGGGAGGTGACTGGGGCTGAGGGGCAGGTGGGACACAGTATTTATATACTTAAGTTTACAGGTATTTTTAGATGAGATATAAATATGCAAATGTTAATTCAATGAGGTAGCTTGCCTCAAGGGTAGATAAAATGATGTAATAACTCTGAGTGAGGCAGCATAGTAAAGTGAACTGAGCATGGCAACTGTGAGACAAGAACACACGTGGTTTTTAATCCTGATTTCTACACAGTAGTAACTTCTCAGTGTTTGCTGTTCTCCATGTATCCTAGAATAGCTTTGGCTAGATGTACGTTCCCAGATCAAGGATTTGTAGTATATTTTGTATATGCGTGTAGCTTAACATGGCATGATTATGAAAGAAATTATGATGTCTGTAGTGGCCAGTGATGTAGGGAGACAGGCAGTAGCTGTGGAGGAAAAAACCCTCTATGTAAAGATTTTATGCAATTTGCCTTAGCTTTTTTCCTATTCTCTTGGTTAAGCTGATGTTCTATGTGCTAATTTCTGTTATTGAGTGCACTCATACAGTCTTCAGAGATTCTTTCTTCTGTTTTTTCTCACTTACTGTTTGTTAATGAAGCTGGACCTATGAATCTTTTAGTCATAAGATTTTTTTTTTATTTTTAGGGTATGCACAGATTTTTCTTCAAGCTGACCTGCTCAAGTATTGTCAATATCTCTCCAAATTATCTGCCTGTCCATTAGTTGTGGTGCAGTTTTGATAGGCCAGATGATGTGTTACTGACAATGAACAATAATTTAAACAACTAGTTTCCCATCCCTGTCTAGTCTCCCTAATGCCTGTTCCTCTCTTCTCTGCTTCTGTCCCTGCTATTGGATTGCATCGTAGACTCTCTATATCTGAGCCGGATAGGATTATATCCTGGTAGGAGTTAGGCATGATGTAGACATGTCCTGTGAAGGAGACACAGTAAAACCAAGCTAGATCAAAGGGCACAGAACTACTACTGGCGTGAGGATAAACTGTATGTCTGTGACAGGCTGTAGAGAAAGTCAGGAAGCTCTGCACTGTAATTCTTAATGCCTACCAAATTGAGATACATGTTGGTTTCTCAGGATATGACAAATTAAATGGAAAAATGATCAGTCATTAAACTTAGTTTAGGCTGCTGGACTAGGGTAAAATTGAATTGTATGTATGCATTGCTATCATATATGTAGATTTTGGTAACTGTTGCCTTATCATAGGAGCACCTTGGTATCACTCCTGGATTTTATCTCTAAAAAGCTCCAGAGCAGGAGAAAAATGCTGTTATCTTCTTGTACAGATAGATTCAGGTAGTGCCCTGGATAGACCAGATTTCTTACAAAGGCTGTATGTCAGTCCACAAATCTAGATGAGCTTTCCCAAGTACCATCCATCGTATCCAGCCAAACATTTGATCTGACAAATTTTCATTGACCTGTTTACTTTGTTTCTTACCAGTAATCAGAACAGCATACTTGGGATCTGTACTGGCTGCTAGATCAGAAAACAGTCTCTAGAAGGTCTAGCAGCTCAATTTCAACACTCAGAAACCCCAGAAGTTTTTTTCTCAAAAGTCCAATTTCCAAATGAGATCTAGCAAAGTGGCTAACTCTGAAGGTGCAAAGGCTAAAAAAAACTTGTATGAAACATGTACACTTTGCTTCTTTCTGATACTTGCATCATCCTTACAAAGGACCTGTCTTATTAAAGTCTTCTTAATTAAAGAAACTAGCTCTCCAACATCATGCTATTCCACAAATAGTTCTCATCCTATGATGAAGCAAGTTTTATAGTCACTGTGGACTATATGCTCAGGTGTAAATGCAGGCTCTACACTTGTAGAACGTGAGGGAAAGGGTGCATCCAATGAAGGCTACTGCAGATTTTGACTCCTACTCACTATTCAGAGTAGTAATGTATATACCTAATAGTTTGAGATTTAACATGTGCCTTTTGCCACGTATGTATCGTAAAAGCACCTCAGAATATGTTCAAAACTCCTTTCTATCTTTCTCTGACCAATTCCTTTTAAAATCTAGTTCCTTTGGTTCGAAATAATGATTGACATTGTGTTGTGTATCATATGTCATCTTAGGTGGAGATTCTTTTAAAAATAAATGTGACAATTAAATCCCCAGCCTGCTTCAGTTTGTGCACAGCTTGTTTTTAAGTAACTGATAAAGCATATGCAAAGTTTTCAATGAAGCTGCCAGTCCCTCTTCAGTGTCCTCGATGCAATGCATATCTTTCTTCCTCTATTCGCATTGTCGTTTTTCACAGAGAGATAGTTACTTGTGCCAGTCAAATGGGATTGTTTTCACATGATCTATGACAATTAGGGTTTTCAGATAACCTGTTGGTATTTGTGCTTAGGAAAGAAATGTTTTTCAACTCATCTCTGACACTCTATAATTTCCAAGAGTGTAAGTGCAGGAGCTGAGACTTTGAGCTTTCTTGGCACAATATGATCTATTAATTGTATAGTACATCTTTACTAAGCAGTACTGATCTGTGAGGAGGTGGAACCAGCTTGAGCTGAAGTGGCAGCTGCAAACCAGCCCCCTACGGTGTTAGGTGGTTTTAGGCATGTTTACTGAGAGACTGGTTGTGATCAGTGCTATGCTAGCGAAGTAGTCCATGGAGACTGTCTTCAATTTTCCCAGGGCATGAGACCTGCTAGAGAACAGTTCAAGCCCAAGTGTTACTAAAAACAATCCTAATTTTGCTTTAACTGGTACATTGTCACTTCCTCCTCTTCTGCACAGTTCCAGAGGCTAGGCAATACCTTCTCCCTGCTATGTTCATTCAGCACGGTGGATATGCCCTACTCAAATTACACGTGTTACATGTTTGCATACTGAATCCCACAAGCTCATTATCCCTGCAACTGTATTTCAGCCTTCCCTAATCATCTATTCCTGTGACCCTCTCTCCTCTTATACTTTTGTGGTAGGAGCTGTGGGAGGACTGAGGATAGAGATCTGGGAAACCAGCTGCTATCGGCTGCTTTATATTGCTAGAATATCAGAAAAAGTTCTGAAAAGCCCTAGGCTGTAGCCTACCAATGAGGCCAATTTTAACAAATGATTGGGCACAAGTGAAATAAATGTCCTCTTGAAAGTCAGTTTGTGAGGAAACAGGTGGTACGTGGTTATTGCGATGCACGGAGAGAAGCTCTTCAAATACAACTGGAAATAATTCAAAAGATGACAGTGAATCCATTGTAAATGGAAAACGGGGTATGTTGTAACTGACTTGTGATAAGAAGGGGAAACCAGGGGGCAGCCAAGGATGTTATGTTTTGTTCTTGTGTATAATCACTGAGTAATGATGAGGAAGCAAATGGCAGCAGCGTAGATGCTGCTCTCCAGAAAGCCTTCTGGCCCTGCCCTGCCCTGCAAGAAGGAGCATCCAACTGTATTTGCTGGAGGAGATCAGTGAGCCTCCTCATATATTAGGGAAGGTCAGTGACAGCCCAACTGACAAGACGTAATAGATCTGAACAGAAGTATTTTCCTACTGTTAATAGATGACACCTCTTCCTTCTCAGCCATATGAAAAAAAAAAAAAAGATGCATAAGCATGAAGTGACAGAAATAAGGATCGGTCTTCCTGACATTTTTAGATCTTATCAGCTGACAGGGCAGATTGTGAAGCACTGAAAAATGACGAACATAACTCCATGACGCTCTTCCTCTCTGCCTCCCCCCGTCCAAAAAAAGGAAAGTGGGGGGTAGGGGGAAAGAGAGAAGAAAGAAGGCTCTGCTGGCAGCCTCAGGATAGTTCATTTAAAAAGCAGGTGTGGGGGAAAATATGAGAAACAATCTTGTGGGATTCAGTGAGGAAACACTTCAAAAATATAATTTGATTAGGACACAGCCTGTATGATTCAACAAGGGGGAGGAGGTATTGCCTGGAATATGCATCTGACAAACTTTCACATCAAGAATTACTAAATTACTGTCATGCAGCCATGAGGTAGGGGCCAAAACAGCTTGTGGAATAGACAACTTTTTTTTACAAACTCATGAACTGCAACTTTTTGAGTTGTTGGCATCTATGACGGGAATCAGCACCATGAGTTACTTTTGCTTCTGGTTCCATTGATGTATTCCACTTTCTTATTTTTATCACAGCATCCTGTGCTGTATACCCTTCCTAAGCTCTCTTGGACTAGAGAGTAGGTAAGAAACATTAATCTTTCTCCACAATGGGCAAGAGAATGTTAGATTTAATTTGAAGGTGATTCAGGCTTTGCACCTGATCAGGTAGGCTTTGGCATCATTACAAAGTGTCATTCATTCACTGACAACTGCTTATTGATTGTTATTTTATTATCTGTATTGTAGCAGTGCCTATAAATGCTTTACTATGAACATGTAGTAATGGTCAATACATGATCAACGAAAGTTATGTAGGTAGAATTAGAATAGAGTAAAAGAAAGACACAATTATTTACAGAAGGGCAATCAAAATAGGTAAGTATTTAAGCATTTAAAGACTGCAGTCCCTAACCTTTAGGTATAAATGGTTTGCAGAATGTTTTATTTTGCATCATAGCACAAGGAGATTAGATAGAATCACAGTGCCCACATTGCTCCAGCAAGACAAAGAAATATGAAGGACAGAGTAGGTTCTGAAATCTCCTTCCTCTTAGTGTTATTTCTGTTAGGGCTTCAGGGAGGGATATACAGGGTAAAACTGTATAAACAGTAAAATGCTAGCCATTTTCCTTCAAAGAATTGAGCTCTTTTCACAGCTTTTCCCTTTTTTAACTGATGATCCTCAGTTTATAAGTCTGTTCTTTGGTACACTCATTTAGGTAGAAAGTTGTACAGGTGTAATTTTTATTTCAGATATAGATGTCCAGCTTCCAAAAAGCAGGCAGCCAGATCTTGGCTGCTGTCTGTTTTGAACAATGACACTCTCCCATATCGTGCTAATGACCTATAATTAAAGATCTATTTAGTTGTGAGGGAAAATGAGAGAGTGTAAGTATTCAAAAAGGAGACTTTCTGCCTAGTGGAGCACTAAGAACATTTACTTGGAGAAAAGAGGCTGGGTGCTATATCTGCTTTCAGGCTGGATTCTTTACTGCCATTAAGTAGAGAATTAATGTAAAGCACAAAAATGGTCCTGGGAGCAACAAGGAGAAGTTCTGTGTATGCACACTGTATGTTGGGGCCATGGTATCTTTTAAGTCATGAAGTTTGATTATTACTGTTTTGATTTCACAGAAAGCAAAAGTGAAGAACCACCTCCAACCAGCAGCCCCTGGCTCTTCAGAGGCCTGGGGTACAGGAATATCTTCTTTCTGAATATAGATCAGATTTTGGCAGGAGATATATGTGACTCCTCAAACTGGGTAGTTCAGCATTTGTTACACCACTATATGTAACTGCTAAGAAACAGTTTCATTCCAAGCAGTTTCTTCTATTTTCAATCCTTTCCCACTAAAATACACAAGAATACTGAGTAATTGCACTTATCATAAGTTTTATTGGGTAGGCCCAGGTAGATGGAGGAATGCATCTGGAAAGGTGAAGAGAATACACTCTTTTCAAAGCTTGCTGTTACCAGAGGAAGATTCCAGAGGGGACAATAAATATTCTATTCTTCGTAAGCACATTTTTACTTTAATATTCTGAGATTCAGAAATAATCGTCTTAGCATTGATTTACCCCATTAGAAAAAAACTAACCAAAACTTTTTAGGAATGGTATAACGTTCCCTAAACTAAGAATTTATAAGTATGAAGTCTTCAGCATATTAGAAGTCTCAAGGCTAGAAATTCAAATAAATTTTGCCTTGAAAAAAGGATGGTGCGAACCCCAAATTTTTCAGTTCAATCTTAGTCCAAGGTTTTGTGTCTGTAACTACATTGTTAACTATTGCGATATTAATTTAAGGTTTGTTTAAAAATTCCCAACCCTGTCAATGCACATAGTATTTAAATGATTCATATAACTGGAGCTGGGCTTCTTAAAATGGGTGTTTTGCTTGCTAAGAGATTCGCTAACACACTTAGTGAAAATGAAGATTACTCCCTACTAATAATTATTAAGGTCAGACTCGAAAGGCCAGAATAACGAGTTTACAGGTACATTGAGAATTTGAAGTATGAAGTATGATTTTGTTCCTAGAAGAAATTATATTAACGTTGCCAAAACAACAAACTGATCTTTTCGATGATTTGAAAAAAATTGTGGATCTGTATATTTTCCTTAATTTTTAAGTACTAAAAAGTAATGATTCCAGAGAAACTGTTGAAATTGTTGAAATTTCATTTCCCTGAGAAAACACAGCTCTACAAAAAAAGCGATTCCTTGTTAACAGACATGGCCATGGACTTTACATGGGGGAAAAAGTAACTAGTTGTTTTATACTACCTCTTTTACTGTGTTGAGTGTAAGAAAGCAACTGGTTATATCTAGCCTTTGTTTAAAAAAGGTTTCCTTTGTCCATTGTGTGAGGAAATACATATCTTACTTTAAATCCTTTTGGAAATATATGACAGTGAGCAACTTTGTCAGTGGAAGCCCCAAATGTCGTTGTGAATATTACAGTCAAGTGCAGATTGTTTCAGTTAAGGACAACTTGTAGCTTCAGCAGCAGTAGGGAAAAGAAAAATTGTGAATAATTCACAAGTTTGGTACCAAAAAGAAGGAAGACTAGGATTGTTCAGTTGAAGACCAGAGCTTATGAGCTGTCCAGGGAAGGCAGAAACTTGTAACAGAGAGTCACAATGGTATTTCTTACAAATAAGAAGTGATCCATTTCTCTCATTTTCTAATTATCTTCTATTTTCTATAAGTGGAAATCCTCACATCTATATATAAACACCTCAAAATTGTTGTATAATCTAAATAAGCTGTATAGAAAGTGGTGAGAAAATGACGTTTCCAGAATGTGTCTCATCCTACGTATTTAAATTCCTATTGACAAGCTTCTGACAACTTTTTTAACTGAAATGCTTCATATTTAATTTGTCCAATGATTCCTTCTTCTCAGTTTCATTCCCTATCAGTTTCAAATATAGTCTCAAGTTATTACATGGTTGGCAGGAGAAAGGACTTGCAAAGGCACTATAACAAACAGCATTTATGGGTCAATGAGCTTTCTCATTTTTACAGGCATACTGCAATGGGAAACCAGTTTAGCTCATCTTCCTAACCGCAGAGTACAACTCAAGTGTTTGGAGAGCAGTTTTTCACAGTGAAATTGGCATGATTCACAGTTGCATCCAATCCTCTTCTCTACTGCCACATCCACTTAAGCTTCAAAACAAGTTCTTAATGGGTTTAATCATATTTAAAATTTTAATCTTTTGCAACATTATTACACTTGCCGTTGGCAAAAATCAGTAGTACACTGAGCTCCACATGACTCGGACTCTAACCAGGTTTTGTGTATTAATTTTTTTGTGAATCACCACTTCTTTAGGCAAGCCTCTAATTTTTCAGTGTTTTTGCACCCTTAATTGCATTATTGTGGGTGTGATTAAAGAGAATGTCTGAGAAATGTTAGTGACTCTTACAGACATATTCACCATCTAGTCAGGATGGAATTGAAACGTATCCTCTCCCTTTCTCTCTACAGACTGATACAAAGGATGAGTAGGTTTTGGTGGTTCTTTCTTGAGGGTATCTATTCTTGCTGGGTTGCATAATCAGAACTGGAAATTGCGGCCTATTATATCTCAAATAATAGCTCTTTTAATTTGCAAAGGTCTTCCTTTAGCTCAGCTTCATTCCTACAAATGACATGATACTTTCTGTCTTTGAGATGATCACCGATAGATCTGCAATAGTGTATTATAATCTTTGCTCCTTGCACATTCTTCACATGTGCCTGTGTGAAATTTGAAAGAGATTCTGCAAACCTTAGTCATGGGGAACAATACAGTGTTATACAAGAACGCCTCTTTGAAATGCAAGTTCACTATTCTGGAAAACAACCTAAAAAAAAAAAAAATTCCCCTCAATCACCTTGGTTCTAGTGTACCCTAAAGGCACACAGAGACTTAACATTTTGTAGAAAACATCATTCTTCCCTTTCCACAATTTACATCATCCATTGAAAGTAGATCCTGAACGGGTACAGTTTGATTCTTATTTCTAACCTATAAATTATGAAGAAACCTTGAAAAGGAAAATATGTAAAACAAGCTGAATTTATATTTTGGTTTATATTTTTGAGACCCCAGCTTTCCCAAAAACAAAAAATGATCTTTAGAAATGTGAATTAACTCCTGTCATCTCATGATTTCTAGTGTGGAGTGCAATGATGGCAGCTTAAACAAGAATTAGTAACAATTAACAGTTAATTGTTTCATGAATCAAATTGCCAATTAATGTGCACATTCCCATGTTGATTCTACTCCTTTTTTTAATATCGTTATTATATTCACATCTTCTCATGCTGCGTCTTTAATGCTCAGCTGAATTTAAGCTAATGGCTTATGCCACGTTTACTGTGTTGCATTATGCAACATAATGTGTATGTTTGTGCATGAGCAGTTATATCTGTATTTATAAACACCAGACTGTGCTCATCTTTTTCTGAGAGTCATGGGGCAGAGGGAGAAACCTTCTACCTGTGTCGTAGAAGTGAAGCGAAGCTTCCCCATAAGCAGGGACCAGGGGTGCAGATACAGCTGGATTCACTATTCTCCTTTCACCAGGGAGAAAGGGATGGAAAAGGAGATTATATTAATATTGAACTTAGGTTTGAACTCATACTTTGCAACTCATAGTTAAGAGAGGAATCGTCACTAGATTTTATTTCGGTCAGTGTCCCTCATTTACTCCATTGGTAACTATCAGTTTGTTACCAGTAGTTTTCAATTTAAGTGTGTTACTGCAAAATGTCTGGCTTTGAGACCTTTACAAATGCTTCCAGTGAGCTCCTTTGGATGATTTTAAGTTAAAAAACATTCAGAATAAGATGACAATGTATTTTCTAGTTAAGAATTTCAACAGAACACACTTCATGTTTTCCGGAGCATGCACATATGGAAGAACGGAATTACACTAGATGTGCCTTGGACTTTGAGCAGGAGGATAGGTCAGAAGAGCTGATGAGGTCCCTTCTAACCTTAATGATTCTAAGATTTTTGTGACTGCACATTTCTTATATCATTAACTTCAAGTATATACTCAAATCTATCAAGTTTAGTTTCTAGATCCTATGATAGTGGACTTGAAATACCCCTTTTTGTTTACTCTTTTACTAAATTACCAGCCAGCTACAGTCTCCCTCCTTTCCCTTACTTGCTCTCCTTGTTTCCTGCTTGCTTCTTTTAGAAATATGGCTACTTCTTTTAGATTATATCTCCATATAGTAACTTAAAAGTAGTATAATTTCCAGATTGAAAATACCACCATTTGCCATTTAACAAAACTTCATGTCAAATATGTGCAAAACCTCAGGCTGGAAGATTTTGAGAGGCAGAAGTCTTTGCCCTAGTACAGCCATTTTGGATAATACACGGATAACAGTATCAGTGCTGTGTAATTCCAGTTGCTTAATGGTTTTACTTTATTGGAATACTCTTGTACTTTGATTGGATGACAGGCTGTTATGACAGTTACACTAATTCAGGAAAGTAGGAGTAATGCATGATGTGAAAGCAGAGTATCCTGGCTTGCTTGTTACTGAGCATTGACAATGTAACAATGTCCAGACTCAAGAGAAGCTGTATCCTTAGAGAACAAATATTAGAAGTTGTAATTTCGACATGGCAGGTTATAATTTCCACATCTGAAGACTGTAATCTGCTTTCCTGAGGAAAGTCAGTGCACAGGTCAGTTGAACAGGTTTGGTTCAGAAGAGAGACTGGGAATTGATTTAAATAGTCATATTTATGGTTCCTGCTTTCTGTGTGTCCCAAGGGAAATGTCTGTTTCTAGCTCTTTTCCTCAGGCAAGCCTGTTTCCTTTTCATATTGTCAATGATATTTAGAGAAGTGTAATATTCATGCTAAATCTGCTGACAGTGTGATATTTACATCATAGAATTTAATTCTTAAAAAGATTCCTAAATCAATTTTGTCTAGGCCATTGCTAAATTGTAAGGTCCTTTCAGACATCTTGGTCAGGTCTGGCCAAAGTACAGCTCTTTGGGGATGAAAATCTCTGTGTTCCATTATAACCCCCTTGAGCTACTGTATGTATCTAAATAAACATATGTGAGAGATCCATAAAGCAATATCAGAAGACAGTTACTGCTGTAATAAGGAAGCAAGACTGTAGGAGTGTAATCAAGTTAAAATTATATGCACATAAATAAACTTCATAATTATTTTATTAAATGTGTAAATCATTTTTTTTATTTCCAGAATGAATTCTTTTAGTGAGTCATGGAAAAATTTAACATGAGAGGTAAGAGACCGCCTTACACAAAAACTTTTGCAACCTTTCATGGAAGAGAAAGGCTGTCATTACGCTTTCTAGAAAAAATGGATCCTAAACTGGTTGAGTCAGGCTGACTTGACATCGCTCACAGTGCAGACTGTTGTTGGTATTTGAAGACAATCCAGCTCTGAGCTGTAATTATGATGACATATCTATTCATGTTTGTTGGTGCTGAGGATAGACAGCTGTTTTCACATGCTGGCTTACATTTTGACAACTGCAGTCCCAACAAATGCTTTTGATGTTCATACATGACAGAAATAAAAAGATCAAACATCACACATATAATGGCCTGTTCTCCTTGTTGTTATCTTACTGTTGAATCCATAAAAATGCAAGTCTTGAAAGGACTTTGAGGGATTTACCAGATCAGCTTTAAGGCAGAGCCATGGCTTCCCAGAGCACAGCAATCTGTGCTGTTTTGCCTCTGCTTGCAAAAGGGATGGTTTTCTGGATGAAGTCTCAATTGATTTTCCAAGAAGTAGATTCTTTTCCTGGTTCTGCTCCAGGATTTCCTTGGCCCAGGTTAAATCACTTGCTGAATTCCTCTATCTTCCCATTCAGTTCTAATTGTAGACTTGTCATTCTTTCTACCTGCTCATTTCTACAGCAGCCTCCATGGTGGAGGTGTGATTTCAGTTGAAGATCTTTAGGTATGTACTCTGCTCAGTTTTTTTTCTCTGCTTAACTTGGTCTTCCAATATATCAGCTACTCCTCACTCATATTTTACCCTCCCTATCCTGCCACACCTTTAAAGCTAGCGCTGTTACTCTGTACAGAGCTATGCACTAAATGACTATGGATAAAGATACAAGCTCTAACTTCTTGGCCATCCAGAGAGCTACACTGTGAGTTCGTTTCCCTGAGCATAAATAACAGCTCTATTATCCTTTCATTTGTACTCAGGTGATTCATTCATGCTCAATTACTTCTCTATATATTTTGTCGGACAGACCCATCATGAAATATATGTATTTATGTTTGTATGGTTGTGGGTCAAAGCTATTTTTTTTGTGAAAAATGTTTTCTTACTGTTTGGTAAAAAAATGAAGTTAAGGAATCAGTACATATGATTTTATTAGGTACAACTCTGATGAGTATTAGTTTCCCTATGACACTACCATGGGACTATTATTACCACATGTATTCAGATGACATTTTATTTCCTACTCTGCATTTCTGAACAGCAGGCTGTTTGAGCTACTGCAGAGTCACATCCACAGCAAAGGGACAGATGTTCCACATTTTTCTGTATGAAACTGAAGAACTTTTCAAGTTCACTAGCTAAAATGCCACCAAAGAATCCGACAGAAACATTGTACAATAGATGACATTGTCCTAAAGAGACGAAGAAAATATACTATTTAAATCACTAGTAGCACTCACAAGGCATGTTTGATATAATTAGTAATTGTGTGCTCTACAGGCACACATGGTAAAAGATAGTCAGTTCCTTCCTACTACTCTAATAATGGGAGATTACATATAGATGTCTATTCAAAAGAGAGGATACAAGACTGTTGCCAACAACTGTAAAAGAGAAAGAGAGAAAGAGAGGATGAGAAAGTTTAATTAACAAGTACTACCCAGAGAGATATTTTGAAGAAAGAATGACTCATAAGATAATAATGCAACTTTGCCAGTGGCCAGGGTAGGGAGGAAGAGTATAAAGGAACAGCTCACTTTTAATGAAGTAGATTCAGCTGCTGTATCTTTAGGAAGTAGAAAACATACCTTTGTTGCCTGCTTACTCATATCCCTGCTGTATGTTCCTATTTGGTAATTAAAAAAGAAAAAAGGGGGTGATCTGTTTTCTCTACTAATGTCTGGCAAGGACAAAGGGTTTGAAATATATATTCTGCAGTAGAAAGAGGTCTTTGTACCAAAAATAGTGTTAGTAGAAAAATAGTCAGGTAAAATGTAACATTTTGTCACAGATTGCCTCTCAATCCAAAGTTTTACATGCTTTTCTTAGAGTTACTAGACTTTTGAAAGTAATGGTTTTCAAAAGTGCTTTTCTGGTATCACTAATACCTCTGGAATGGATTACCAGAATACTGTTTTGTTGGGAACTGTTGCCATTCAGTGCTAAGAATTAGCACTCTTAATTAATCTTATAAATTCAGCAGAAGGAATTAAATTAAAATCTCAGAAGATTGTCTATATTTCCCTCCATTCTTAAGGCATGCACTTCAGTGGGGATAGGATTCTTCTTGGGGTATTCCGAGAAGCTGAATATCAGGCAGAAACATATCAGAAAACTCTCAGTTTCAAGACACTACTCACTGTGTTGACTTGTAGGTTCATAACGAAAGAGGAGTAATTTCTCAACAAAATTGTGCCAACCCATTTTCATTGTGGCATCTTCAGATGTATGCCAATTTCAACTTCATCTGGCAAAAGAAATTAGAGGCGGAGTAACCTGGCAACAAATTAAGTTGCTCATTGTACTGCCTGAAGAAGAAACTGAGTTTTACCTAATGAGGCTGGATGTAGTGCTTCGTTTGGCAGACTGTGATCACGTTAGGAACAATGTTTGCGCAAGATTAACAAAATGGTTTGCAGCAAGTGTAAACAAAAACTGCTGTTGTCTGTTTCCACAGCGCAATTCCCCATTTTACTGAGCGATTGTCTATCTCGAGAACCTCGCAAACACTTATATGGTGAGGTGTTTCACACACAGCTTGTGGGCACTAAAAAGAAGGGAATTTTCAACAAGGACACCGTTGAAAATGGTATCTATGGTGTATTGTTATTTTTGCCATAGATATGAATGAGTTCTCTGAGTTCTGATACTGCGATGACTCAGCACTTCATTAGCATCTTCGGCTTCTGTAGGAACTTCGTGTTCAACTTAGTGCCTGATTGAAAGTGGTTCATTTGTGTGATATATATGAATGGGCACTGCTACACTGTACTCTGTCTTCTTCCTGGCAGGCTTTTGTAATGCTTTGACCAGCACCACAGCAGTGTTACCTAATTTATAAGAATAATTGTTACGCTTTTACATCTGCACTGTCCAACAATTCTATCAGAAAAGTGTTTTAGTGCCAAAAAATTGGCATGTTAGAAACCAGCTTAGGAAACTTGCAGAGCTAAAATGTTATTAATTTATTGGAGCAGACATTGTTTACTTGACCCCAGCATTGCTTATAAGGCATATGTACCTGAAAGACAGAACTGGGGTTGTGGATCTGAGCTTTTCTAATGCCAATATCAATATCCTGAAAAGAGAGCATTTGTTCAAAGCTATTAGAGAATATATAGATTTTTCTGATAAAAGTGAGTCAAATGAAGCTAGCTTGGTGATACATGATATTTTCATATCTTGAGTTTGCTTTTGGTTTTAAGAAGCAATATTATGATCAATGTGCTTCAAGAACCAGAAAAGTGAATACAAGTCCTACAGAACCATTCTTTGGTCAGCTGGAACTGTTATTGAGAATTTCTGATTTTTTATCTTTTTCTCTTAATTGTTAATCCTCAAACCACAACTGAGGGAAATCAGAAATTTTGGTTTATGTAGATCTGGTGAAGTATTAGTAGTTAGTGTATTAAGGGAATAGCAAAATTTTTTCTGTGAGAATTACAGAAGGCAGATGAGTAAGTAGAAAAGTCTAGGATAGCTGTATATTTTCAACTTGTCTCAATTTTTCATGTTATTTTTTTTCTTAAAGGCTTTAAAACATATCTCAGGAGCAGCCCCAGAAGCTGTTAGATGTTTTTGCTTGTTCCTTATTCATCCTTTTTATGTCATGAGACCACACATGAACCACAGCACATGGAGCTATCAAGCTCTGTACAACAAAGAGATGGAATAAAGATGAAGAATGTAGAGCAGAGGGAGAAGGAGAAGGTCTTGTATACTTTGTAGTTTTGCCTTTCAGTTTGCAAGCAGAACATCACCGAGGTATGATCTCACACTGATAATTCTGTGTGAAGGTTGGTGTGCCAGGGCAGGTGCAGACCTTTGTGAAGGTAGAATATATTGAGTTATGTGTAGAAATGCAGGTTTGCTATTGAAGATATGGGAGGATATTTTCTGTCTGGAATATTAACTTTTGCTTTTCTTTCTTTGCTATCTAAATGACCTTAGAGCTACTTTAATTTTGTTTTGTTAGAGCACCTTGAAGTGGTGGGTGATGTACTACTTAATTTTAAAAAAGTTAAAATGTCCTGTAGAAGCCCCTGTACATTCAGTATTGAATCTGATCCACTGGTGATCTCTATATGAAACTAGGTTTCAAGGAAGTCTGTAGACTCAACATTCTCAGATTCTAGGAACTTGCTTCCCGACATCTAACAGCTCTCTAACAGCTCTATTTCTACCAGGAGCTTTAGGAACATTTGTTAAAAGTCTTTTCATAGTAAAATTTAAAAAATACTTCAATTCATTTTAAGGATTTTAAGAAAGCTTTCAAAATTTCTGTTAGAATTGGATTTTTATTTTTTGATTTGCTTAACAATTCTAGCCTAACTTATCAAAGCCTACGAACATGTATTTATTTCATTCTGTCAGAGAACAAAATCTTTTCTTTAATGGTAGGCATTTGTACATGGTGGACAGGTGACTTTGCTTGGGGCATTTTTTATTGTATTGATTCTTATTTTTATAAAGAGACATAGATAGACTGACTTCTCTCTCTCTCATCCATACCTTGCACATGTTTCCACTTAGCATAAAAATTATTGAAGTTGGTAGGATTTTGGCTTTCCCAGATACACTATCTTTTATAGAAACCTTAAAAATTATTCTCAGGATTCTTGTGAGTGAATTTTAATTTTAAAGTTGAAATGCCAGACATGTTTGTTCCACTAACGAATGAACGTGCTGCACAAGCATTAAAATATACAATCAAATCGAACCCAAACTCTTGAAACTACTTCAGGATATTGTGGGATATTAGTACGGACAGGGTGGAAATCACCTAATATTGCAAGATTTTCATTAGATAATGTATTTCTCAGTAAGATTAAAATAGATAATTTAAGTAACATCTGTTTCTTTCCTTTACATTCAATTAGCTATGAAGCAGCTTTTTTTAAAAAATTATATTAGAAGGAAAAAATATACACACTCTAACATTTTTATATCTCACAAATCGACATCCCACAGCTGCTTATAACTGGACTGGCCTACGGATATGTGGTAGTGAAAAGCCACGTTTCACTATATAATAATTTGTTTGCACAGACACAGTCTTTGAGGTCAGCACATTAGAAGCAGAACAATGACAGCTCAACCATCTGTTATTTTTTTGCTATTACATTTTAAGTTTATGGCCCCTAAATACTAAATTTCAAATCACTTTTAATTTAATTAGTCAAAGAGATTGATACTTCTCAGAAACATAAATTAATTTTGAAGTTACATAAATGGAGATCAAGAGAGTATTAAAAAAAAATCTGTCATGGTGATTGGGGCATTTATAAAAACTAAGCCTGAATGACTAACATAAAGGTACCAAATATGACTCATTCTGCACAAAAAAAAAAGCCATGCTGTTGCCACATCTTCAGTGTCTCTTTGCTGAAGAGTTCTAAGTAGCGTGTAAAAGAAGAACGTAAGGTATGTAAGGAGCAAGCATGTGGAAGCGTGCAGAGAACGTGTACAGGGAGTGTACACACCTGGGGAGGGCAACATGTACCTGCAGCCTAGAAGGAAGCCTGCAGAGAGAGCACACAGGGAACGGCTTTGCCGAGTACACGGAGCAGCTAGTTAAACACTGGTGAAGGAGCAACCCCAGGCCTCTAGGGACCAGCAGCCAGGTCTTGAGCAAGGAGGACTTACCCTTGGCAGAGAAGGACCAAATTAAGGGACATGTGAACACAGTGGATGTAGACAAGTCCAAGGAACCTGATGGGGTGCACTCACGAGTGTCAGGGCTGATGTCTTTGCAAGGCTATTCAGAATGATGTTTGAAACGTTGTGGTGACTGGGAGAAGGTTCTGAGGGCTGGAGAAATTTTCCAGGCTTGGTCTCAGTATGAGAGGTGTCTTGTTAACACTTGTTAGCAAAAATGAAGCACAGTCACTTTGAATATTTAAAAAAAAAGTGGAAAGTTGCTACTTTCTTTTTTGTGAAGAAAGCTGTGCATAAAAAGCTAAATTATTGTCTTGTACTATTTCTGAAGTAGTGTGTGATTATATTATGTAGTCATGTTGTACCAGAGGGTAGAGTTAAGGTTGTATTTATGATTTTCATATTAATATTCCCTACCTTCCTTACATATACTTGTTTCCTCAACATTCCCCTCTATAGTACTTTGTGTGTAGAAGAAAAGTATTAGTATTTAGTAACATTTCAGTAACAAAAATTTGTTCTGTCACTGAATGATTTCTATTGTAAAAGAAAACAGTAAATACCATAACAGAAATCAGGGGGTTCGTTACATTTTTTATTGTGGCATTTATTGCTTTATGCCATCTAGTGGACTCTTGTTTGTGTTCAGCACCAGCTTTAGTAACTGCAGAACTTTAAACACATTAACAGATGCTATTTTAACATGACTTTTTCATATTTTCTTGATACATGTTTGGATAAGGGAAGATCTCATGATGATGCATAGGACAAGTTGCCTTAATACGCACTTTAAGATGGAAGGAATTAAACAAACTTAAATAACAAATGTTCAACATGTTATTACTAATTTGAACTGATGCCAGGATTTTTTTCAGTGTTACATATGTGTTTGTTCTTAGTTTGGCTGAAACTTTGACTATGAATAATGAGGCACTGAAATAAGCAAGCTGACCAGAAAATAACTTACAACAAGATAGCACTTTGTGGAGTGTTTAAGGATTATAATATTATACAAAATGGCATAATTGCAGTTTTGGGATTTCACTATCCTAAAGAAATGTTGTTGCCCTGCAGGTTGAATTTATTTTTTAAAAGGCTTTTTCAATGAAAAAAAAGAATCTGCCTCCTCTTTGTTGGACAAGGACAATTCTAACATTTCAAAGTGTTTAATCCGTAATGTCAAATGTGAAATTCTTTGATTAATTTGCCAAAAAAAAAGAAAATAAAACAAAAAGTGTTATTGGATAACAGCTTTTGAGATAGATGTACTGGCCCTGCAATTTACCTAGCTTATCCCCATATTTGTCGATTCAAGCACTGAATTGTCCTTAGTAGGTCTGTATAGCAATAAGTTACTCCTTTTAGAGGAGACTAAAGTAGTTGCAGCAAATGGGCTGAGACAAACTTTTCTGATGGCTGATTAATTCCATCACAGAAATTTGACAAGCACAGTTTATGTTTTCCGTGTACAATGTTGCCAGTTGTCAGTCTTCATAATGGATCCTGTATTGTGGATCTCTTTATTTTGTAGCAGTTTTTAACTTCTTGTCAGGCAACTTGGTATCTTAAAAGATCAGCTGCAGAAATCAAGAAATGGCATTTGAGTTTTAATTTTTGCTGAAGAATTTACATTTATGCAATTCTGGTCCAAAATTAGAATATGTTGAAATTAGTGTGACCCTAAGGATAAAAAAATAAGAGAACTTGAGAAAAAACCCCACACCTCAGTATTCATTATTCTTAGAAGTAAAGATTTAAAAAAAAACATCCCTGATTTTAGGATTTGAATTGGCAATATTGCAGATAACTCTGGTGTGGTATATCTGAACACGGGCATTTCGCGTCCTGGCAACACATACCAGTCATGAATGGAGCTGCCAAATACGTTATTTTCTGGAGTTCCACTGAAACTGGAGCTGCCAAACTCCTTTTACTAGTAATTCTGATTTAAAATCATAGCTCCAAAGGAAAAAAATTAATTGGTCCTCCATAAATTTGTTCATCTGTCACATATGTGGTTATGACTAGCAAATTGAGATTTGTTCTGTAATTTTCAATTGATTTAGAGGTACCAGTCTTGTACTAAGTGCATATTAGACCTGACACAAAGTAGAAGATCTCAACGAAGGGAAAAAACAAACAAACCCATCACCCAAAGTCTGCTGGCTTTTACAGTAAAGGTTTTAAAGTAGAAATAGTAATGACTTGAGGAACACATGTTCCATCAAAACCAATATACTTTTACACTGCTGTCAAGCTGTTGAACCATAGAGGCCAGGTTTAACTAAAAGAAAATCTACAGAGGCCTCTTCTGCTGAGTTGTATTACACTGTGGTAACAGACTGAGTTTTAATTTTAGTCTGTAGACATGGGCAACCTGAAACACAGCACCATTGTCAAAAAAGAGCACGTGCTTTGTGGCTGTACCTTTACCTCTTTGTAATAGTAGCAGGTTTACGTCAGAGACTAATGTTTCATTTTATTAAATATTTACCAACAATCTATTGGCCATATGTCATAGAGTTTGCATGGTGACAGACTCAGTATTCGTCACCTTTTCAGGATGATTCTGTTAAATCTGCAGCGTTATACAGGTTCACAAAGCCCTTTCAGTAGCCCAGGTTTTTGTTCTTTGTGCTGTCTTTGCGAAACTGGCGTCAGTATCACATTTGTGCTCTGTTGAAATGGTTTTTAGGAACAAGTTTTTCAGGACTTTTCTGGGGAGTGCCATGGAAGATGTCAGGATTCCTTTCTCAAGTATTGTTTATCTGACAGTATTTGTCTTCAAATATTTTGTAAGTGTGGAGACAGTTTCCATATGGAAATATTATTAGTCATATGTTATATAATACTGAAAAGGCTCTTTCCCCTCTTTTGTTGTTAGGAGTATTCACCAGTCTGGTTCATTTTATATGTTGTTGCAAAATAACCAACTAAGATTATGGAAATTATTTCATGCTTTGAGTACAGGCGGGGGTAACACTTCAACATACTTGTTAAAGCTTAGTATCTTTTCAGTTGACACATTGGAGTTTCATGACCTCACAGTATACTTCCCGTCTTATATCTATTTTTAATTATTTTCCATGTTTTCTGATGCAGAATATTTTTTTAATATAAAATGGTAAAAATATGATTATATCAATTACAGTTAATAAGAAGTTATTAAGAGCTTCTAATTTCTGTAATTATATAAAATATATTTACTACATAAACAGGTATGTTTGCATAAAATGTTACTATAATTAAGAATACCAAAATATGTTACAAAAAACAAGCAACAGAAAATTGAGTGACATGCGAGAGAACGTCTGACTACCAGAAGGAGAAGGAAGGACTTTAAGCAACAGGTCACTTGTTCAATGCTGCAATCCCTGCAGCACTGTGCCCCGTCAGGGACAGAGCTATGCCATCTCCAGCATTGAGACATGGCAGCTGGGGAGATTCAAGCAGCCCTGCTAGTAAAGATGTGCCCTGACTCTTTTCCCACCAGTACAGGTTCCTCTGTGCCCATCACCTGATCAGTGAAGTCGCTGGTGGATGGGCAGAAGGAGCTGGAGGCCTGAGTAATCTGTCTGGCAGGGGTAACTCTCAGTGCCTGCCAGGCCAACACTTCACATTCGTATACCTGATCCCTAGAAGATTATTTAAGGATAAAAAGCACCTTGTGTCCCATTGTCAGTCTGTTTCGCAGGCTGGATTGTAAGGCAGGCTGACACAGGTTCTTTCATTTCCATTTTTTCAGTATCTTGGTCAAAGCTGCTGAGTGAGCCTGGAGGACTCAATAGTCCAGGTCAAACAAAGCGGGGCAGAAATTCTTTTATTTTGTGGCTCAACACTAGGCAATAAGTCAACTCCATGGTTTTATTGTGCTGTGTAAGACATGCTGGATACAAAGACTGCTATGCCACATGGTGAAATTAATTAGATAATATTTCGGAAGGTATGAAGTATTTATTTTCATTTTCTTCCCATTTTTTCATGATATAGAGAAACTATTTGACAGGTAATGAGAAGTTGTTTAACAGTGCAGCCATAACCTAAAATCTAGGTAGAGAAGAAAACAGTGACAACAGGCTTTATATTTTTTTTTATAAGCTTTTGTAGAGCTTATGGACACTGAAGCAGTATAAAAAAAAATTAATAGCCAATGGATGATAGAGACATGATTAACGAAACATTACTGCTACTCAGATGCTTGGCCGTCTCAACAAATCTGGTTTTGTTATGTTGATGCTATGAGCCCTTGAAGAAACACATAGTAAAAGGGTATAGCTAACATTTTCCTGTGTTAGTTGTGCTACACTGCCAGGAAGGCTTCCTGTCAGCTAGATTTGTCTTACCTTCTGGAAGGGAGTGTTGTACAAGGACTACTTTACAAGATATTCAAAATTATGTCCTCAAAAAATGGTGCCTTAATTTGGATTTTTATTGTTTAAATAAAAAACTACTCAAAGCCAGAAGGGAAGCTAAATGCCTTAAAAGCAGGCATTTAATTGATTGAAAAAAAAATTAGATTTTAAGGGATTGTAACCTTGATTGTGGCAGGACAAATGATCTCATTTTGACTTCCACATTATTAGCAATTCAGTGTGAGTCACTACATAACATTTTTTTCTTGAAAGGATTCTTTACCACCATCATAGCCACAGTGGTAGTGAAACTCAACAGCTGTGTGCTTAAATGTAATAGTTGAAAAGCATGTTTTGATATAGTTTTCACAGCCAAGGTAGGTAATACTTGAAGAAAATGAAAAACGTTTAAGAGAATTCTGGGTAGTGAGTCAGTCTGTATCCTAATTGAATATCACCACTCTCCTTAAAAAAATTACTGTGATTCTAGTTATAAAGTAGAGTTTGTGACAACCCTTTCATGGAGGTGTTAATAGGTATGATGACAGGTACTTCACAAAGGCAGTGTCTGAATAGGTTAGGTATTCTCACCATTACCATAGCATGTGTCTCTCCTCTCCGTGTGAACAGTGTTTTTTTTTCTGTCTGAAGCATGAGGAATGGATTTTCTTCACACAATACCTAGTTAGACATATGAACAAAAAGTCATATGTAGATAAGGGTGCCTTTAAGGTTTTCTTTTACAATTCATTGTTCGTTAACTGGTTTATTAAATACTTTGCAATTTAGCTGACCAGTTCTAAACCATGAAGAGCAAAGCAGAACATTTAAATGAAACTGTCCATATCTAATTAAGAAAAGTGAATTAATATCCTTAGTATGTCTCCATTTCCTATGGTGGAGAAGTTCACTAGCTGCAAAAAGCTAAAGTAATTGAATCAGTTACAATACTGAGTTTTGCTTGGGAGCTCTGAAATATGGGCTTGTTTCTTCACCTTTTTAAATTACAGAATAATGGCAGATGAGGACCTGAGTCATGAACTCTTCTTGTGCTAGAACTAGATGCTCTGGAGACAGTCATCTTTGGTGCTTGGGTCAGATAAATTTTAGGCACAAGTTGGTACAACTGACATGGAGCAGTTGATGTGGTTTGGGAAAAAGAGAAATCCTCCCCAGGATCTGATGTCCAAATCTCTATAAGGAAAGAAAAATACATCATTTGAAAAGTATTTTTTTTTTTCATGTTATGTTTGGGGCAAAATTACTGGTATGCAACAAAATGAAAGAATTCAAAGAAAAGACTGAAAAATAAATGTGAAAATAAATGTGAAAACCATTGTTGGAAACCATGTTTAGATATTATTTTATATAAAAAGGGCAAGACTTTGAAGATACAACTTTTTTTTTTTTTTTTTTGCAAACAGCTTCTTCTCTGAATGAAGGCCTTTTTCAAGTTGAGAGTAAAACAGAAAATTCGATGTCTACCAATCAGTTCCCTGCAGTAGCTACCATGAGCCAAACACTTCTTTTCTTATAATCTGAGAAAACACATTTATAAATCCTCTTGTTTGCTTGCTGAGCATCTTTTTTCAATGGCTGAAGCCCTTTTCTTAGTATTCTGAACTGCTCGTGTGTCCCCAGAGCTTTTTGTTTCTTGGCTGCTTAATCTTCAGATACAGCTGCTGAATATTGCCATAGGTGATGGGGAGGGTTCTCAAGCCCTTGTTTCTGCCAGGCCTGTGAGTAGAAGCCCTCAGGAGCGGGCTGGGCAGAGCTCTCCTCCCAGCTGGCTGAGCCCCAGGTGCTTGCTGTTAGGAGATGCCCCTGGGCAAGATGAAAGGTGGGAGCAGTGGGAGAAGGAGGGGGAGGTGAGGGCTCAGCAGGGAATTGCAGACCGGGCTGCAGCAGTTCTGAGGAGGAGGAAGAAGTCACTCAAGATAATACTTGAAGCAGGATCTTTGTGAAGCCCCTGAGCTAGAGGGCGTTTATGGCCCTCAGCAAGACAATGAACTCCCTGCTTCCTTGCAGAAGGAGAGATGTAGTTACTCTGAGACAGCTGAAAGTGCTGTAGTATTTATTTAAAGGGGTTTGAGCATGAATTAACCGCTTCTAGAATTCAAAAGATACCTGAAGTCTGTCTGAAGTCAGAAAAAAAACTGGCTCGGTGCTTATCTGCTGGGAAAGGGAGTATTAGAACAATCTGTCTTCTCCTACTTCATTCATTTCTGATGCCCGCAGCAATCAATGAAGGACAGAAAGGCCTTGTGCATGCCAGGTGCACAGTTCAATAATCGTCCTCCCACAAAGGACGTTCAACTCCTTCTTTGTTGCCAAGGCTCAGGGAATAAAGTGTACGATGAAGCACAATAGCTTTCTTCGTAAGTTGTATGTCTGTATCTCTTTCAGTCTGTAACGGTGTCGTATAACATTTCTGTAGCTGGGAGAGCGAGTAGCTTTTTCCAAACCTGTAAGAGCTATTCCAAATCAATTCCTAAGCGTTAGAGTGATTCAACCTTCACCTTCTCTGTCAGCAGCCATGTATGCCTGAGTTTTTGCCAAGTGCACTTACGATTCAGGAGAAAATAGCAAGGAAAAATGGCTTCATGGCTGTTGGATATTAAAAAGACCTTGAGAATTTTGTATGGGAAGGATTAAGTTGCTGCAGTGTACAGAAAAGATCAGAGTTAAGGAAGGTACTAGAAATGGTCGTTCTTTAAACCTGTCATGTGCTCCAGCCCCAAATTGTCTGAAGAGCTGTGTTTGCAAGGAAGTACAACAGTACAGCAATGTAAACAGTTGATATTTAGAACCTTTTTTTTTCTTTCTAATGTGAATGAAGCCATAGCTGAGTGAGAGTATTTCTGGTATTTGCTATGTGACATTCTTTCAAAACTCATATGTGACAAAGCTCAGAGGTATAACAGGATAAAGTAAAATTATAAAGTAGGAACTGATGCCGTGAAAAGGCGGAAATCAGAACTTCATAGCCCTGATGTCTATTAAGCAGGAATTCTTTATTGCAGCGCTGGGCACACCCGGGATAGCTCCACCTGGTGTGTGCCCCGTGAAGGGCTAAACGTACAGCTTTGATATAGTTTAAATGTACATGTTCATGCAGTTTCCGATAACTCATTAACATGTTGCCGCCCACTCCCGCATGCGCAATACAGTCTTTCGGTGGTTGTCAGGGGTCTCTGGTGGTTGTTTTACTTCATCATAATAGTCTTCATAGGGGTGTCCTTTTGATGGGCTCTATTCAATTAACTCCTTCTCTTTCTTAAGAGACTCCAGGGCTGGTCTAGGCTGGTTCTACATATCTTACTGGCATTTGGGAGTCCTGGGGCAGTCTTTGAAGATAAGAGCATCCTGTCCCTGGGTATAAGCTCCCTTTGTAGAATACCTGTGCCTCACACCTCCATTCTCCCACTGATTCTGCTTGCTCAAGCATATTAAGACTCCTACATACCAGCTAAAACTACAGTTCTGGCTATAACTATGGCTCCAGCTACAACCATGGCTTCAGAACCTTCAGAAACATGGGAAATGTTGCATATCCCCATTAATATGTTTGGTAATTTCAAGTTTCCAAAAATAGGAAGCAACTCAAAATCTATTATTATTATTTCTACCCTTTGCACAATTCTATTAAAATACTTTTCACAACATGCAACACGAAAGCTTTGCCATGTTCTCTCTGATTTAGAATGGTAATGTACAAATGGCCTGCCTCTGTCTCGAGGGAATTTTGATCCAAGACATGAAATACAAGGTGAACCAGCATTTATTTCCTTCCCCAAACAGTGCATGTTTTGCATTATTGGCATTTGTGTTTTGAAAGAGTATATGCACGTGTGGAAGAAAAAAGTTCATTTAATTAGCTTAGAAGAGTTACCCTAAAGCCAGATTATTTTTTTTAATGATCTAAACCATAGATAAATCTTCAAGGCAAAGAATGATGTCAGAGTCTACCTCTAAACTTTATTATTGCGTTTTATGAGAGTGTGTTTATGTGAAGCTTTCAGTTCAGAGAAGTATCAGAGAAGCTGAAATAAGTGAAATCTAGATTTAGTCTAAGGTCCTCTCTCTTCAGGTTGCTGACGGAAGTGTGAGTGGTAAGGCAATGTGTAATTTTCCTCTTACAGATATGGGAACTGTCAATATTCACTTAAAGAGAAGTAAAAAAAAAAAAACAACCCCAAGACTATAAGCCAGAAAGCCATCTAGGGCAAAATTATTTTCCTGAAAAAATGTCCTGCTGAGATAATTCTAACCCCTTGAGAACTGGGCTTTATAAAAGAATTGTTGACAGATCCTTTGCAGTTGGGTACTTGAGTTCTTTATTTTGTTCTATTCCTAGACATGAAAAGTATCTGTTTCAAGAACATAATTCACAAATTGGTCTGCTTTGAAATGTTAAAGTCTAGCAAAATATGCTAACACAAAAGAACCTTTATTTGTAGAATCAGATAAAGAATGTTAATAATAGAGTTTCTTCCAACTCTGTATTAAACACAGATCAGAAGCTCTGAATTCCCCTTTCCAAACACATTTTTTGTTTTAGGGGTTTTTTGTGTGTGTGTGGGTTATGCTTTCTTGTGAAAAGAAAGTTTCTGTACGGTTTTAGAAACCTGTGTGTGTGTATATGTATATTTAGACAACTTCATTAGAAATATTTTTCACTAAAAATTTATTTAGATTTTTAAAGGCATTTCTATGTATTTTGAACAATACTTTGAAAACAATTTCATCTTGACAGTTCTTATGCAGAGATTTTGTATTAGCAAACTATAATAAGAGGACAGAAATTATTATTTAAATTTTACATGTGCTTCTTTTTGTTAGCGTTGCAATAGATTCTAGCTGCCCGCCATTCCATTGCTGATCTATAGTGCACACATGTTTTTCATGAAACATCATTGATTCCTTGCACCTGGTTGAAAGCTCCGGTGCAAGAAGAGAAATTGCTAGATTACTCTCTCTGCACACATTGGTAGTTTACTGCAAAAGAGGAACAGCGAAAGTGAGACAAGTAAGTAGATTGTACTTTTTATAGTCTATAGGCTTTTCTCTGTGTGTATTTTAGAATTGTGTTGTATTACAGAGTACAGTGTACATTTTCTTGAAGTAATGTTGACTTGCTGGAAAAGTGGTTTTCTAGCAAACCTGCAATTTAGTTAAGTAGTAGCTGCCCTAGAAAAAACATGAAGACTTCTTGAACATTTAAAATTAAATCTCTGCTGTAACAATCATTGCAATTTGTCAGAGAGTAAGAAATTGTACCATGTAATAGTAAGGTTTTGTAAGTTAAGGTTCTGTTTCATTGAAGTTTAAGAAGGTTTCTGAGACTGTTCTTTTTTTTTTTTATTGGTTGTATTAAGGGAGGATTCTGAAGTGTGCTGCTAAATTTTGGCCTTGAGCAACAACACATTTCTAAGCTGAAACAAAGATTTAGTGGCTCAAATTTGTAAATGTGACTACTTTTTTTTTTTTCTCTCCTTGGGATTTATTTATAACACTGTGGATTTTCTTAATTTCTGCTTGATATTTCTGTAATAAGACTTGTAAATATTCTCTGTGACTCCATGCATTAAAATGTTCTCTAAAGAGTGACTATGTTATATTACTGAAGGACAATATGCTGGTTAATCCTGCAGGGGAAAAAAATGTTGCCTAGACTGTGCTTGGTAAGAGATCAGCCGAGGTTGGGCGGGCATGGAGCTGCTCCTCACTGTGGTGTGTAAGAGGCAGAAAACAGCTGCAAGCTTGGTGCTTAATGCTATGTAGAGAGGTTCCTTCTTTTGTTGCTACAGTGTAGGTGATCTGAAAGGACCAAAGGAAGATGAGTCCAGGCTGTCCTTTTCAAGAAAGTAGCATATTGTATGCTTTATCTACAACTGTTGAAGACATGCCACTGTATAGGAAAGTATTCAGTAGTTATGGTGCTAAAAAGATATAAGAGCAACATTAAACATACCTGTGTAGCCACTGAGTGAAGATGGTGTATGACTCAAGAGACTGGATCTTCTTGTGTGTGCATATTTATACAAAATACATTGGGGAAACTAATTTTTGAAATTTTGGTATTCTTTTTCCTGGAATTTTCCTTTTAAATACTTAGCAGTTTGATTTTTTTTTTCCCCCCCATGACTTTTTTATAGTTGATATTTCATTTATTTCAAAGCTTAAAAGGCTAAGATTAGCTGTTGGATATTGGTTGATACCCTTTCTTTTCTAAAAACAAGTATCTTCTTTTTGTGTCGGGAACTTAGAATTCCAAAGTGAATGTTTCTGAAATGGATATGGTTTTGTGAATAGAAGATGGAAAAAAAATAAATCACATTCCTTAAATTAGTTTTGAATTTAAAAGAAATGTTGAAGCATAAATTATTTTGTTTGGGATCAACTTTAATTATTTCAGTAGCAGTCAGTAACATTTAAATTCACAGAACCCTCTAAACTGTAGAAATCAGTTCTTGAAATAGCGTATACAGTAGCTGCTTGTGATCTCCAAGATCAGAACTGTTATTCCTTAAGGTATTAAAGGTAATTATAATAGAATGACCAATGTGCTATTTCAGGTCACCACAAAACTGACAATACTTGATGTATAACCCCTCATCTGAGTAGAGATTTAATTGGTATATTTTCTATTCAGGCTTATTTTCATTGGCTGGAGCTTGAACCCATAGCTGCAGGCCTGGCTTTTAGTTAAGCACACTCTGACAGACAATTAGACTCTTTGTAACATGCAAAGATATAAAAAAGACTGGATGTCCAAAGCACCCAGCTAGCAGTCAGTACCAGGGTAGGCTAGCTGCATTGCGTAAATGCAGTTTATCTTCTGACCAGGACTTCCCAATGCATTGTTCTCTTATAAATTCTTGGTCGTTAACTCAGTAAAGCTCTGATAGGTTCTGTGTTTCTTACTTTACATTTCAGAGTATAAAAAGCCTTCTTAAAAAATACTAGTTTGGATTAAATAAAATAATGAATCTTCTATATTTATGGATAACAAAAGTATGGGTAACTTCATTCTAGTAGCTCCAAAGTACTTCACAATTTAAGATATTTCTACTTACATTTTGTATCAAAAAGTTCCATATCTCAGACTGATAATTCTCTCTGAACATTAGAAAGCTTTTGAAATAACTTTTCTTGCTCACTATGTTATTAAATTTATCATAGTCAAGTGCTCTTCGATGTCCCAAGCCTTAGCACTTCAAGAGTTTTTGACACCTTTCCATAGCAGTTCATACAGTTCTTGTGGTTAGTCAGCATAACATAAAGAGATGTGAATTCTGATGCTGAGTATAGTTCCTAGAAAAATTTGACAAAGTGACTAAAGAATTTAATTTTTAAAAGAAAAAACTCTTAGCCTGTTAGCGATGAGTAAGCAGCAAGCCTGTAGTTGAAGAGCTAAGGACTGAGACAATTTTATTTTCTGTAAATCACTCAATTCGCTGCTTTTCTTCCAGGGCTCCACTTCCTAGGGCATCCTTAATTAAATTTATACAGAAACAGCTGTAAGTAGAGAATCTGGGTTCTTGGGTTTTATGTTTTTACAGGCAGAGCATTGTTTAAAAGAAGGAAATTTAACTATCCTCATCATGGGAAGCTTGCCTTGTTTTAAAGTGTGTCCCCTTCCCTCGCATGATGGTTTTAGTGATGAATTTAGTAAGTAATGTAGTCCATTCTTTGTATTCTGGCATTAGATGTGGTTAAAAGCAAAACAGTTGATGTCCTGAAAGAGCTAAATATTCAGTCTGACTGAGCTGAGACAATTGAGTAAGTGTAGAGAAGCAATAGAGAAGCTGCAGATAGCTTAATAGATGCCATCAATCAGAGCAGCAAGCACTATACAACCAGCGTGGTTGTTGTGATCTGTCTGCACTGAAACAGGGATTAAGAGTCCGATCCAGCAGCATGTTTGTAGCTGCAGGCAAAGACATGATCACCTTGGCTACCACTGTTATTAGCAAATTAATGTTGCCTGAAGGTAAACTTGCTCATTTCAAAATAAAACTGGGATAAATTAAATAAAAATGAGGTTGAGGATGGAAGACAAAAATTAAATGAAAAATTAAGTACTTGAGTTACTTCAACGTTACTAAGAGTTGTCGAGAATACCCCACTTTGATATTATGAAAAAAATGTTGCAGTGTGTTGTAATTTTAGCAAAAATGCAAAGTAACAGTGAAACAGTGTTAAATTGGAAAATGTGGAAAAATATTGCATGAAGTCTACTGCTTTATTAATTATTACAGTCTTGTAGTCATTGAAATGGCATTGTGATTTTTGCACTATGCAAATTTCCAAATGGAATCTGCTTGGTAAGAAGTAATTCTAGCATTTTGCATTTTGGCTAAAACAGATGTAGTTATGGGTAAACTGGGATTTTTGTTCTTGTTGGGAGGAGATAATTAAGTTTTAAGGTTGTCAAGGTGTTTAATTCTGTTTTCATACCATACAGTAATACTCTGCTCTGGTAGGACAGTCAGGTTTAGCTACCATAGAGACAGTAGAAGCTTTCCCAGTTGCTTTTGTTTGGGATGGGGCATATAACATGGATTCTAATTGCAAATGGCAACATCTGCAGTTTGAAACAGCAAGCTTCACTCGATCAAACTCTAATTTACTCTTTCTTTTCCACTGCAGATGTCTTTGTTTAATTTGTTGCACCAACTTTGTAGCTTTGTCTATATTACGTAAACCAGCTTTGTGTTGTCATTGTTAGCTCAGAAATTACTGATGCAAAACCTCTCTTTCAGAAGTTACTAACTTACAAAGCTGAGAGTTTCCTGTGACTGTGACTTGATATAGTCAAAATTTACTTGAAATCAAGCTGATGTTTACCCTATCAAATATTATAGAATAGGTGGTTAAAATGTTTTGTGACCTGTGAGTTTATTCCAGTTGGAAAGGAAGACTTGATTCATTTAGTCAGAGATTTCCACACAGTGTTTTGTACTCTCTCATTTATATGTAGCGTTGCCATGCAGGTGTAATTCCACACTAATATGTGGAAAGTGGCCTGGTTTACTTTTGCACAGAAAAGTTTACTAAAAATAAAGTTGTCTTCTGGCTAGATAGGAATAGAGTTATCTTAGAAAAAGAACTGCACTAAGGCAGAATACTAAAAATTATGTTGCAGTTTAATTCTGCTTTATTTAGGAGCTTCAGCATTCAGTATTAGGCCCATCCTCAGTTATGTTGTACTGGGACTGTTCAGACAGGGCTACTTACAGAAGAAAAGTAGTAGTCACTCCAGGGTTCAGTAAGTGCCATTTGCTCATGATTCCAACTCTATGGAAAAGGTTATCTTCCTCCCGATTTTGTGAACTTTTCTGCAATGGATTTTTTCTGGCAAGAATTCAAGATCACCCAGTGACTGGTGGGTTGAATGATTTAAAATCTCTCAGTTCTTTGTTGAGTGAAATCTTTATTATAAACTATTTTTGCTGTGCCTCATGCTTGTGTGTGTTCTTGTATTGAGTGATATGGCTTAAATCAAAAAGCTAAAAGGATCTGTTAAGATTCCTCTCTCTCCTCTGGTTTAGATGTTTGCATCATCTTTTTTCCAAAGAGAGGCTGAATTAAAAGGAAAAGTGAGAAATGCTTAACTTTATAGGGCCATTTTCTTCCCTTAAATGCACATAAAAGTGCAGCTGCAGCACCACAGCTCTCACTCTGGGGCAGGGAAAGCTGTCCCTTTTTGGCCCATAAAAGAGCTCCTCCTGTATGTGTGATGGGAGAATATTTCCAGGCTGCCTCCTCATCTCTTCCCATCAGCCTGCTAACAGACTGGAAAATACTTGCCTCTGAGTCTGTGTGGCAGGACTTCAGTCTGAGTAACATCTGCGATTGTACGGAAGCTGTATGGTGAGGAATCACTCTAGAGCCATGTAAAACCTGGTTGACATTGTTCCCTCGTTTGAAAGAAGAGAGGGTACTCTCAGATCTAGAGCATTTTGCAAGCAGGTAGAGGCCTTTGAAGGCACTGATTAGTCTGCACTATCTCTAGCCTGAAGGGTAGGAATGTTCTAAGTGAAGAATATAGTGGCTGAGAGGAAGTATATTATTGTCCTCATTCTGCTTAAAGCTTTGCTGTCCAAACCTATTTCTATTTGACTAGCAGTAACATTTTTTGGCAGTAGAAAGCTTACAAAGGGAGTACGTGTATATATTCACCGGTGGAAGAATTTGGGTCTTCAGCTGACAACCTGAGTATACTTGTTAATAGGGCCTTGGGGAAGCTCTAACTGATGCAAGCACTGATCTGAGGAAGTAGAAATGTTCCTACAACCACTGGAAATAGGAGGGTCAGGGGGTCTTGTAATTGCTAGTAAGATATTTTTTTTTGTATTAATACATTAGGAATCTAGGGAGATTTTATTGCTTCACAGCAGGCAGCCTGCTTCTGTTTCTTTTTGGGGGGTAAAGCTGGCCTCTCTGTTGGGTAGTACAGTAAGCCTGGGCATGAGTTTTCACTAGTATTTTCTTTTAACTTAATTAAACACTTTTGTGCTCTAGTCCATTGTAATTTCAAATGTCTACTTCAGTTAAAAAATACCCAAAAGAAAACACTGTAAAAGTAGCTGGTTGAGGCTCACATGCATAATACGTAGCTTGACTCTTAGGGCAGTCGTCTGTTCTGCTCTACATAGAGACAATAAATTTATCCTGTGGGGTTTTATTTTTAGTTAGTGTGAATAACTGTATTAAAACCAGACATTTAATTAGAAACTTGTGCTATGGCAGTTTGACACCCATGCTTACGCCTTGGGTCTGTATATAATATGTATATGATGTAGAGCATTCTTTACTTCTTTACTACAAAAAGCTAAGGCACTAAGGAGAGTGCACTTAAATTTAACAGACAGAACTCTCTAGGACACTGATATTGTTAGATGAGAGAAGTGAAGCAAAAATAGGACTGGAAGAGCTGACGCACACAAATGCTGAGGTCAGAATGAAAACTGCTTTGTCTGAAGATGGCATAAAGCTGAAGGAACTGAGACTTTACCTCCGGCAGTTTTTTTGAAGCTGTGGTTGCCTTCTTATGTTGCAGCGGCTGTGTTATTTTTTTTCATTTTCAGGTTGCTGTTTGTGGTGTTCTACTGAGGAAAAAAAAAAGAGTTCAGCCTCTAGATACGCACATAATCCAGAAGAATTGTTCTAATGTAGTTTCTTACATAACAGCTCTGTATTTATTCTCCCTGGAGAATGAACTGTTCAGTCTAGGACCAGAGATATATTCTGCTAGGGTTTTTTTAGGTAAATGCATTATCTTGGAAAGTCTGTTTTAAATTTTATCTCCTTTCATCATAACAACTTTGTTAATAGTAGATTTTTCTGGAAAGTAGTAACATTTCAGAGGTTGAGGAGAACCTTAGGCTGTATGATGCGGTGCCTTTGAGATATATTTAAGCAAACATTCTTTTAATTGCAATGCTGGGATGAGAATTTCCTTTTGAAGACTTTCTACCCTTTTGAAGAGCAGTACTTTTAAGCTATGTTTTGAGCTGCTGTGAATGCATACCAATGGGGTAGATGAGGATGTGATTCCTGCTTCTGCATGCATAGAAATAGTGAGATACAGAACTCATAATTTGACCAGACAGATGGCACTTCTATTTAGCATCTAGTATCTGTTGGTAGAAACTATCTACAGGTTGTCTAGTAGTCGATGTTGCAGAGGCAAGTTGGTTTTTTATGTTATCAGTATTTTCATATTTGTAGCAGGGGATCAGCAGGAGTATGACGGAGTGTTCTTGGTAAAGATACAGACCTTCAGTAATGATGTAGATTAAGATCGGCAGGCAGTATAGTTCTTTAAGGAAAAAACATAATAAATCCATGAAACTGGACTCTTCACTTGACCTTGAAAATGTTTAATATTAATAGCTTAAAGGAATCAAAAGAAGAGATCAGCAGTGAGCAACAGGTTGCTTTTTGACATCATTTGTTTCGATCTCTTAGACCTTTCAAAGAAAAAAAAAACAGTAAATCTGACTTTATCCTGTTGGTAGTATTGTGAATGAGCACCTGGGTTGCTATTAAATTCACAGGTATCCTCGATTCTCTCTTTCATTCACCAAGTAATGGATTACTTTCATTTAAGACTAGAAGTCCTGCTCCAAAGTGAAAGCCTGCTTTGATAACAACATGAAAAGACGCTTCTATACCTGAAGAAGAGTTGTCTATAAATAGATAGCAGTGACATAACTGCATTTGAGGAAACTTCATTCCATTAAAAACATCAGTGAAGTGCTAGAGTAATGCTTAATTATTAATGAATGTGATTTAAATCCATTTTAAAATGATGACACTTTTTAATGGTTCTGTAATATTTATAAGAAACTCTTACCTCCCGTAATTCTAATGAATGAATTTTCCTGACCCTTACTGAAAGTTACACCTATAAAATGTTTTTTCAACTTGCTACAATAGGGTTTTTTGTTCAAAACCACAGTTAATTTACATAATTTTTGTAATATCTTCAGACTCTGTAGACTTGCATCTTTTGTTTGGCATAATGTATTTCTTAAGTTACTGACTTTCAGCTAACACCTGACTACTTAAAAAGGGTTAGAAGTCAGAGTCATAGAATAGTTTGGGTTGGAAGGAACCTTAAAGATCATCTAGTTCCAGCCCCACTACCATGGGCAAGGATACCTCCCACTAAATCAGGAATATTTACCACTTGATCAGGTTTACTAAAAGGAACTATATTTTGCTAAAAGGAATATTCTTTTCATATTTTCTATTCAGAAATTCTAGACTGTCAAAAGAAGATACAAGGTGACAAAACTATACACAGAAGATTTCCATTTCATTGCAGGTATTAATTTTGCGTTGTGCTTACTGCTGACACCCTGCTGTTAGGGGCCTTAACAGTCAGGACATTGTTAATCAATCTTACTTCAAGGAATTCATACGCATTAAGGAGCGCTGCATTGACTAATAGGAATATCATGTGAATAAATTTTCAGGATAGATTCAGATTCAGTCCATGTACTCCATGAGTGCTGGGATACGTCAAGGTTCTGGTATGAGTTGGATTAGGGTACCTATTAGCTCCTGCCATTTACCTTTGCATCCAGCTCATTTGCAGACTATTTGTACTCCTAGAGAAGCCATGGTGAAGAGACAAAGCAATGTTAATGGTACATGAATATGTGGTTGCCTTTTTACGTCTGTACTCATCACCCGGCATCATGAGGCGTCCCAGCCTTCCTGCTTTTTCCAGCTCTGCCTCTTCTGTTAACAGATTGATTGTGTATACACCAGCCTTCTTAGCTAAGAGCTTATGGTCTTTACAGATTTGGTGAAAAAAAAGCTAGGTTTTGCAATTTCATACTGGATAAAGATTTATTTGTGTGACTGATACGGAGTGTTCTGAGCATCCAATGCTCTCTGGCCTATAGAGGTGCTTAAATCATGACTGTATACTAGCCACTTGCAGCCTCTAGGGATTCAGGGTAAATGCTTCTCAAAGTGGGTGAATATATAAAAATTGGTTATACTTTTATAAACATCATATTAATTTAGGAGGACACCTGAATTCTTGACCACCATTGTACTGTTCATACCTAGAGCTCTTGTGGCCCAGGAATATTCTAATGTATTCCAATGATCAGACTACAGATTAGGTTAGTGTGGACTGAGACTTGGCCCCTGTAGTTGAATTGAGATTACTGCAAAAAAATGAAGTGTGTGCTAAGGCCAAAGATGTGTTACAGAGTTCTGCGCCATAACATGTGCTTCCAGTGCTGTAAATGTATTTAAACTAAAAACTGTTTTGCATCAATGCAGTTACTGTCCCACTTTCGGTGATAAAAAGACAAGATAGCTCCTTTGAGGGGATTGGTAGCACAAAAATTTTGTTCATCTTGCCTTTAGAGAATATCTGGAGTCAAGTTTTACTGTCTTAGAAAAAGTCTCTGTTACATCAGTGAAGACAATGGATTTTAAGGTTCAATCCATGAACTGTTTTTTTTCTACTGACTTCCAGCTTATGTACCAAGCATGACCTCAGAACTGCAAATTTAGCAACTTGTAAAAATTTCATGAGTTTTTTAGGAGAAGGTAATTTTAGGCATTTTGACATCTAGAACTCATCTGATGAGGTTTCTTACTGAAATATTTCCAAAAAGATTGACTAAATTATAAAACTAGCTTTTATTTCTTCCGCTTGAACATTACAGTCTGAGGTGAGGTAGTTGCTTCCGAGTGGTTAATTGTTATGAATTTGAAGTGAATTGAAAATTGATATTACGGGAGATATGAACAAGGCAATGGAAAATACTGGTCAGGAAGACAAGAATTGTAAATTGAGCAAAATGTGCAAAATGTTCACTAAATAGGAAACAGCATAATAGTCTGGTAGGATATTGTTACAGTCTTGAAACACAGCCCATATTTGCTTTTGATCAATAACCAGATAAATTCAGCATGTTTTTTTAAATTTGCAAAAGTGCTAGTCACTATAGGTTTGAGAGATAGAAACTCTCTAAAGTTTTGTACAGAAAAAAACAGGAAGCAAAGGAACTGAAGGATAAACTTCATGGAGTCTAAACCACAGCAGATCAAAACAGAAGCAAATGTCTGCATAAACTCCCACAATATGAAACTGCTTTGTTTTAATGGTTTCATTCCTAACAGATGTTTGAGATGAGCTGACCTTTTGCCAGGAATGTCATTATCACCTATTGCGTTATCCAGCTAATACCAGGCATTTGTTGTCGATTTCTTTTGCGTGCTTTTCAAACTATGTTTTAGACATTGCAATACCTGATTTCTTTAGTCTATTTCCTCTTTATCCATCATGAGCACGTACATGGAAATGCCATCAACAAGTAATTGTGAATTGGGATGGAGATTTCTCATGGTCCTTTTTGGATGACATCAAAATCAATGTTGCGTGGTAGTCTAAGAAATCCCAGGCTAAACATTTCACAAGGGAAATCTTAACATAGAAAAGGAAATTTTTTGGTCATTTTTCTTTAGTGCAGGAAACAGGAATGTCATGAGTCTTATTTTGGTATAATTTCTAGGTCATCAAGCACAGAAAACCTGTAAGAGATGAGACCAGCAAAACTGATGCCTTTTACTAATGTTTTTAACTGTTTGACTAAAACTTATGACTTGAATTTCATTACAATGTAGGGGGTTTATTAAGATTTCTTAGAAAACCAAGGCTTATGGTATGAACTGTTTTAAAGAAGCATGTGAATGGCTGAGACCTGCTTTTTCTGACTCTTTTGAAAGTGTTGTGTTTATGTACGAAGTAGCCTAAATCTGGCAAAAACATCCCCCCACCCCAAAAGCAAGCAAACAAACAACCTAGAAGTAAAAGAACCCAACTTTTTCTTTTTTTAGATTGAAGGAAATATTTAATGAATTCTAGAATAATTCATGATATGCTTTTTAAAAATTTAGATCCTTTTTGCACAACATCAGGAAAAGTTAGTCTATAGATGTCAGAGACAAAGACCTAATAATTTCTTCTCTCTTCTTTGGCATTTACATCTATTTAATTTTGAAGTAAGTGAGCAAATTGTGTAACACAGTTACATTATGTGCTCTAGAAATTTTTGGAGATATTAAAAACTCATTTGGACAGGCCTGAACAACTTGTTGTAGCTGGTTCTGCTTGAGCAGTCTAAACTTGGACTGGAAGATCTCAAGAAGTCTCTTCCAACCTAAAGGATTCTATGATTCTTAATTTGCTTGATGATAGACTCTTAAGTTTGCTTTTCTATTTTTCATATTCCTTTGATGTGTCAGAACAAATTAAAAAACTGCCTGAAATCATGAACAGGAAGCGTTAACAACATGTTGAGAGAAACAAAGCTAACAAGTTCTCAAATTAATGTGTGATGTTAGAAACAGAGGAGCATAAAAGATGAATCAGCTCCCTTATCTTGATGCTAATGTACAACCCAACCGGGGGAGGGAATGGAGCACTGAAAGTGCTATACCAGTAAATTCTACTGGCTCTTGTATTATAAATCTTCTGTTATGGATCTTATGGTACGAGTACCAATAATTCTTTAAAGGCATGCAATATATACTGAAAACATTAGTCATCATAACAGAGCACATTAATGCTTATACTGAGTAACTCATCCCTAACTTCCAAGAGAATGTACAAGAAAAGTTTTGATTATTTTGCTGCAGATCTTGAGAACTGAGTTTAAGTTTTTACTTCTGCATTAAATCCCCAAAGCACTAAGCTAGCCAAAAACATTTTAGTGAGACAAAGGTTTCTAGCACTTTTCCTGTTCCAGCTGGAAGCCGTATGAGCAAAAGACTCTGTTAGTGAAGATCTGGATCTTCAGTTCCGGTGTTTCGTTAGTCCACTCAAAAATGTGATTACTTTAGAGCAAAGATATCTGTCATTCTTGGTGTTCCCCACATGGGCAGCATCTGAATTGTGCAACTCATGTAGTGTGCTCTATTTTATTCTTAGTTAAGTGTAGATCTGAAAATGTAAGCATTTTGGATAAAGGCTTAGTACATACACCCCAAGTTCCTCAAGATGCATTTGAGGGTAGTTCTACAGCTAAATATGAAGAGAAATTGTAGAAAGTAATCAGAGCCAACAGTATTAAAGGAACAAAAATCTTATTTAGCTGGGAGAACATATTTGAGAAGAAAGCCAAGAAGTAAATGACCTCAAAACTTTCATCTGTGAAACTAAAATTTTATTCCACCATTTTTGTTAGGCCCTTAAGTTCATGTTAATTATTAAGAGCTGCAGATTCAAGCTAAAAGCAACTGCTAAGCTAGAAGGACACATTATGCATTTCCAAGCCCCATATATTTCAGTGCTCTGGACAGAAACTTTATTCTAAACCTATGGATGTACACTAGGAGGACACTGAAGTAGTGGGTTCAGGCTCTCTCACATTTAAGAATATCTATATGCATCATGTGATGATACTGAGGGAGACAAGATTCCCTGACACCAAGGGAAAAAATGCCCTAAGTCTTAGTAAATTATTTCAGCCTACATCTTTGTGTACCTGCTGTTCTAGGCTGTGCTAGCTGTCTGGTAGAAGAAAGGTGACTAGCACTAACTAGATGAGTATGGAAAGACTGTAGCTATAAATTAGCCCACACTCTGGGACAAGAACACAGCCTCACTCTAAACTATTGAATAGATTTACATTCTAAGCTTTGAGGAATGTTGTCTCCATTGCTCTTTTCCTTCTCCAGCATATGGCTTCCCCCCTTATTCTTGACTAAGCCTATCTTAATCTAGCTAAAGAAAAACAGAATTTTCTATAGCATGGAAGTATCTTGTATATAAGTGAACTGCCTAGACTCAGTCAACTCTTCAGAAAATCTCTTTCCATCCTGAAAATTAATGTTCTGTCAAATAAGGGTGGGAATAGTACAGGATTCATTGTAACATATAAAATACTTTCAGTCTGAAACTACAAGGAACCTAAATATTTCTTCCTCCTTCTGACTGTAAGAATAATTTATCTTCCTGAAATAACATCTCCCCTGCCACAATTATAGTACTCTCTACTTGCTTAGTGTGCTTTACTGTGAGGAGAGAGCTTGTGCTTCTCTGTCATAGAACTGGAATCTGATGTCAACAACTTCAGTTGATATTCATCACACAACTCATGGTACAGCAATAGAATTCATTGTACAACAAGCTAGTTCTGCATCAAGCAGGGCTGTAGATGAGGTGACCTCCCAAGGTCCCTTCCAACTGAATTTGTTCTATGACTCTATTTTCACCACCATTTTTTCCAACTACTTAGACAAATACTGGACCCTCTGGAAAGTGCCAACTTTCAACCTCCTTTCACAGCCTTTCTAGGAACCAGGAAGTTAACGTGTCTAGTCATAGTATTATCCAAACAAATAACAAAAAATGATCAGTGGTTCTTCTTGTATCCTGGTGTATTTAACTGGTGCCCATGCCTGCCTTGAGTTCGGAATCTGCCTTGAACATTAAATTTCTTTGAGCAGCAATGGACTTTTCGTTTCTTAACTCATTTCTGATGTTGCCAAATGCGTAACAGCCCTCTTCAGATGGCCTGAGAGAAAGGAGGTTTCTGTATAAAAGAGATTTGATACAAAAACCATGGTGACTGGGGGAAAGACTGTGGAAGTGATGTGGGTTTTTCATCAAAGAGAAAATTGTGATCAAGTTTAATATTTAAAAATGCTTCATGGCATGAAAGTGGTTATTCAGTATGCTGATGATGGAAGGGAAGAGGAGGTGGAGGGGAGGAAGGTAAGAATGATGTAGAGTATGAACTTTAAAGCGTGATTCAGGAAGCCTGTGTCTTCTGTCTGATAGATTTTTGGCCATAACTGACAGCCAAAAGAAAAAGAGGAAAAGAAGAAGTAAAATAAAGATTCACAAAGACCAAAAAGAAAAATTGCAAGGGAGTTATTTTGGTTGGTGGATTCTGATAACGGGGCTGAAATCAGTGGGAGTTTTTCTATTAATTTCTGTGGGCGAAGGTCTGTGGCCTAAAGGACTACTGCAAGCACGTTTTAAAACATTTCCGTTGAATGGTAAAAACAAGACATAAAACTCTACAAATAGTAACTGTCGACTCAGAAGAAGGAATATATCCTAGCGAGACATCTTATACCATGTGTGAAGCTGCCTATTTCTGGCAATTTTGTCATCATACCCAGACGAATGGTAATAACCAAATGTAAGAATAATGACTAATACAAATTTTAAAGTGAGCATCCTCTAGTTTTTCCATATGGCTCTGAACATGATTAGAGTCCTTCCAGAAATCTCCAAACTATTGGATTTTCCTTGAGCTATGGCAATGTGCAAAATGTTGGGTTGTAGTGTATGATACAAGCTGCTGAAAGGTACTCTATCCAAGTAATCTAATCACAGAAAATGAATGAGTAATGCAAAGCTTTAATAAAAATATTATTTAAAATTCATGATGCACAATTTTTAAAAATTGTGGTCCTGTAGGAGTACATGATATAATAACAAAACACAGCTTTGGTGATTGACATCTTTAAAAAATTAAAATTTAAGCCAACTGCACAAGACATGGCTAAGCAAGAAGGAACTTACATAATTATGTCTAGTTTCTTCTCTCTGAATAAACGGAGGGCTTTAAAGCACTAATCTGTTGATCTGAAAACAATGTACAGCACTAAATAGTTTTACCAGTGTTGTAATTTCATTTTGTGAAGCCTTTTTAATGGCTGTCAAGTTATGCAAAGAGTAGTTGCTTAATGTTCATTCTTTTTTAACTCTTAAGGTTAAATGTTGGTACTTTTGAAAGAGGAAAGGTAACATGCTGTCAAATATCTATAGTAAATCATGCAGTTTGGCAGCAGAAAACCTTAAATTGATATTTATTTTTGAATTGCTCAGAAGTGTTTTATTGTAAGAGAATGTCAGGCAAATAAAAGGAAAGGTCAAAAGGAGATTTTTCCTTTTAATAGCTAAAGAAGAGTAAATATCTTAGTAAATCTTAATAGACTTATGTAAGTCTCCGATGCTTCTAAAGTTAAGCCATTCTAGGAAAAGCCCTAAGCCCAGTAGCAATCTTCACAGCTGCCAATCACATAGGTTGCATGTTATCTGGATCACATTAAAGTATTCCAGTAACGTTTATTACAGACTCTTAAGGATGTGGTAGCCTGTGGGCTAGCTTGGGGGGGAAGAAAAGACTCTTTTTACCACCTCTCATCTCTGGGCCGTTGCTCACAAACTATGACCTGCCTTACTGTCTTGGCTACAACACTAGTGTGCTATCTCTGCTGCTCTCAGACTAGTAGGCTATGAGATTAGCAGAAATAGGTATAGAAAAAAATTGCCATGAAAATCTGGTCCACCTGCACATCAAATGAAAGGATGAAGAGGTCAACCAGGAGGTAAAACTCCGTGCGCTTTCTGTTTTCACTCATGGAGAAGCAGTGTCCCCTGGGGCCAGTGTACCTAAGACCTTAGTTCCTATGATCTCAATTCTGCACTTTATCCTGAAGACGCTTCGGCTTCCAGGTTCCTTTGTGACTCCACTCGCCTCTGGTTTTCACTGGAGTGAAGTAACCTCCTCATCTTCTGTGAAATTGTTATAAAATGCAATAAGAATTGCTGCAGAACAAAACAGATATTTCGATTCTTATCTTGTTGGTCAAGAGTTTAAGTACAAATCAAAATGGAGTAATTATTTTATTCAAGTTAATATGGTTACATAGCTATCATTCTGATTGGGAAATTCACTTTGTAATGTGGGAAAGCTAAATAATACAGAGTTCCTGCCTTCTTCTCCATCCCTCTGCCCCAGTTGAGGAAACACTGTGGTTTTAGGTGTTGTTGGGGTATCTCTCAGGTTGGCCAAAAAAAGTATCTTAAAGTTAATAAATAATTAGAAGTTGTATAAAGACTGTCAGAAGAATGTACATGTTCAGTACCAGTTACTGTGTCTCTCTTTTTTTTCGGTTATCTCACATAAAGCAGTCTGAAATGCAAGTATTTTCATTTTTGTATACTATGGCAATTTTCTTAGATAAGGAATTAAAAGTAGTGGGAAATCACTGATGGAAGTGCAGTAACAAAACTTACCTAAATGAACTGCTTGCTCCCATTTAATTATATCAAAGCACTTTTATGAACCTGTGGTTACAGATGGCATACTCAAACTAGCCTGATTCAAAAGAAGCAAAGGACTAGTAGTGGTTACTGTTTGAGCATCCCCAATAAGTAAAGGGGAGGACACATTTACCTGAGGAATAAAAGACAAATTAGTAGTTACAAAAGGGTATAAAACAACTGTTCCCTGTATGGTGTGATGCAGACAGACAGGTAGCTTTCTTTTTCCTTTACACACTAAGGTGCTAAGTGTTACTAGTGTCTATCCACAGCATTTTCTAGATGAAGACCTAAATGTTTTGCAAAATTTCAGAGATATTTTAATTTCAAATTTACACTTGCATGATGAGAAGGCTGAAATGGAAGCTTTCTATCTGGTATCTTTTACAGAAAAAATTCACAACTAGAAAAATATAAGGAAAAAGTAAAACCATGCATCTTTATATTGTGCTTTAGCTGTCTTGGTTCTATTTAAAACTTTATACACTCAGCATGTCTCTATTTTAAATTAGTCATGAATAATTCCAACATTATTAAGATCTATCCATTTAAGAAAGCTTTTTTTAATGTTAACAGCATATATTTGTCTATAAATTAAGTTTAGAGGTGATTTAGTTTATAGTGTTATAGAGTATTATTTCTTCAGTTTTCCTGTCTATAAAATACAAGGAAAAGTGTACATCACTGTAAATCTCCAATGAAATAATAAATCATAATTGAAAACTATTTCTGAAGATTTGTTTCCCAATTTATTTAAGATTTATAAAAGTATCTAGAGACAAGGATATGCAAGGGAGTATAGAGATTAAGGCCCTCTTGGTAGTGGGAGGCCACAAAAGCAGACTAAGGAATTTCAATACCTCAGCCTGAGGTGGGGAAATTTTCATCCTTATTTTACTGATAAAAATTAAGACATAGAGGTGACCTATTCTCCCAGGTAGGTGGAAATTGTAAAAAACTGTAGTAAAGCTAGCATGATACCGAGGCTTGAATTCAGCTGGGAGGTGAACAGCTTTGGTCTTAATGCTGTGTAAGTTAAATTAGGCAAAGCACTAATGGATTGGGTTCGCTACGTTTTGGCATAGCACACATGCTATGGCTAGACGCCTTCTGCAACTAACCTGGTACTGTGCTGCACTGTTTGGACTTACTAAGTCAGATCTAAGTCTTTAGAATGAGCTCTAGTTCACAGTTTGGAACTGATCTGCTTGCAGAATAGATCTGGTCAAGCTGGGAAATGAACCACTCTGGTCTTTGCCATTATACAGTAAGTTGTCCCTTAGTAAGAGAAATGAAAAAAAAAATCACGTTCTTCAAATGTTTGGCTGTTTGAATGGCTAAGTTGCGCTTGTCCAAAGGAATGTCTAAACAGGTTGTTTCAAAGTTATGACTTGGAAGCAGGATGACGTGAATGCAGGGTGAGTTATTGGGAGAAAGCATTTTAGTATGTGCAAGTCGACGTCTAAAATCTAGACAGAAAGAAAATTAATAAATACAGGTTATTAATGACATTAATTCATACATACCAATGCCCTCTTTTGTAATCACATATCTTCCTTTTAAATCTCCTGTTATAGCACTGTAGAAGCAGCTTATTTGGTGCATAAATGGTTATCAAATTTAAAACTAGTTAAGTTCAGCCCTAATGTTCTGAGTGAGCCAATCAAGACTCAGACAAAGGTGTTACTGTCTCTCATGAGCTAAATAAAACCTGTAGAACTGGATAAATAGATCTAGAGAAAATTGGAATTTTTTTTTTCCTTTCAATATCTACCTACCTCAGGAATTCCGAAATTATGCCATACCATGTTAGTATTCTTCCAGCAGAAAGTTTTAGCATTCTGGTATATTGAAAGCAATACTTCAGACTCTAATTTGTTCTTAGGTAAGAAGATTAATTTATATGCTGATTAATTTTCTGAGCTGGTTGTCTTTCTCTGCCTTTGTCGTATGTATCACTTGTTAGTAATCGATTTTCTTTAATCTCTGTGCACCAATTCTGATGCTACATGAATTCATTTGTTTGCTTTATGCCCTTCATTTGTAACACTAACTGATACCTATATTCTGTGATGAAACTTGATCCTGAAAGGTGCCAAAACGCTTCTGATTTTTGCCATGTTATGAGTGCTGAGCACTTAGCAGAACAAGGCCATTAGGAAATAAATATTCCTGTTCGAACTATTCCACAAAGTTAAATGTCATTAAAAAAGGACTTATTTTTTAAACAAAAGCCTACATATTCATGCTAGTACCAGTCTACTACTTTACTTGGAGCAGAAATTAATTTAGTAGCCTAGTAGTGTGGATCTTTCCATATGGGACTTTTTGATTTTGCAAGAAACATAGCGTTTCTTATATGACTGGAAGATGAAAATATCAAACCACTAATAGTATCATGGTTCTCCTCTTTCCCATTAGTTTCCTGCAGTGAATCTAATTTAAAATAGCTAACAGGGATTTTAGATTTGATTCTGTTCGCAGTCTAGCAAGTGGAATGGAGGAAAGACGTATGTAAACTGACACCATCCACCAAACGAAAAGAACCCCAGACTTCTTGACCTGCTGAGGCGTGTGCTTATTTGTTAAGCTGGGTCATGTCACTGTATGTGGGATTCTGAAAAAAGGTGGATGTCAGCTGATTAGCCTTTCTGAGGGACAGAGGGAAAAGGCAAAAGGAAGGCTAATGGGTTACCTTGCGTTTTAGAAATTGATACCTGGCTTAGTTTTCTTATTTCAGCACACTGGGAAATTCTCAAAGTACTTTTCCTGCTCGGTCCCCATGTGTTGCCTGCTCTAGTCGAGAGGTGGCGTCCCTGCCCATAACAGGGAGGTTGGATTAAATGATCTCTAAGGTCCCTTCCAACCTAGACCATTCTATGATTCATAAGATAAGTGAATGTACACACCATAGCTTACTTATGCCTGTTAAATTGTTGTGTGAAATATTTCATGAGGAAGTATGTAAATATTTTGAGTGGTTGTGCCTTTATTTTCAGAGTACATTGCAGATGACACATGAATGTATCAGGATGAAGCTGTGGCAGAGGTGAATGTAAGAGATTGTTAATATTTTCAAAGTTCTGTTTTATTAATGGAGCCAACAACAGTAAGAAACACCGTTATGCAAATGGACTAACGCAGAGTAACACATACCTAGCATAGTCATACTGAGGCTAACAGAACTGTAGTAGAGATACTTTTGAGACATAATTTATAACATGAAGAAAAACATATAGGGTAACAACTTGTTTTCAAATCTACAGGGACAATTTGTACTTTTATTTCTCCTTCTGGGGAGTAGATGTGTGGTTTGTTATTTTGTTTAGATTTTTATTTTCCTTTAATAATCATGAAAGTTGACAAATGTGAGATACTTACCAGAGGAGAATGCTGCATACGGGGTTGTGTAGTTTTTATCTCAGTTCCTTTCAAAGACACAAAGAAAAATATGATTTAATCAAATCAGTATGTGTTTTTAAAACAGTATACAAAGAGATGCAAGTGGCAAAGTATCAGATAATAAATATATGTAAGTATGTTTAAAGATTTTAAATGTCCACAAGTCAGGTCTTATCCAACAGATCAGAGAAACTGTAAAGAAACTAAAAGTCTCCTAACAGCTTTATAATGACAAATAGTAGTTTTGAAATTTGGGAATATAAAGTTGAATTTTAATATATTGCACTACATGGTTTGCTCGAAGTTGCAGATTCAGTAACTAAGGTTAGTTAGATCCTTTTTCGTAGTTAGTTGTAAGTTTAGACTTAGTGTGATTTATTTTGTTATACAAGCTATGATATTTTAACCAAGAGAAGCATTATGAAATCCTTACTTTTGTTTAACATATGTTTGTTTTAGCATTGATATTAGAACCTTCAGTTATAGAAGATGCCTTGGTTATGTTTAGCTGACCTGCTGTTTAGAATTTTGCAACTTATTTTTAATCTAAATACATCTGTAGTGGACTTCCAATCTTTGGTTTGCACCAATGGGGAAGAGGGCAGAAGAGAATGGCAATGCTGCCAAATTTCTTTGTATACATACTTTCATGTGATACTATAACCATCCTGTTACCTTTTTGGCCCCGAAATAAATGGATTTAACTTTTAATTTTATGCAACACATAATTTTCTAGACTTGAGACTATTTTTGAAGCTTCCATCCAGTTTGACAGAAACCTTTCTGAATCATGGAGAAATGAATCAGTAGAAGCCTCACTAATGCCAGATGTTGCCATTAAATCATTTCCCTACTCCTACTTAATGTTTCCTAAAATTTGTTTCCAAGGTCCATGTTAGCCCACTTAGATGACCACAGCTTTTTGTGCTTCTTTCAGTCAAACTCTCTACATTGTTCTTGAACTTCTTGCTACTATTTACCCTTTTGTCTTCTAGATTTAGAATAAATATAGGCTGCTCAAAACATTACACTAGATAATAGGAGAGCACTTAAACATATGCTTGGCTTTCTGCTGACACAAAAGAGATTTGTATGTAGCCTTAAACTGCATGCCTAAATATTGTTCTGAATGCATAATAACATCTGGGCTGGAGTTTGAGGTCAACTGAGTAGTATTTTCATCATAACATTTGCATTGTGCTGTGGCAATGAATTATTAATAGAAGGTTATTAAATTTTAGTGATTTTTTTTCCCCAAAATATTCACGTGAATCTTGAAATATGCTTTTGAATTTTCTACATTTATAACCTTATCCTTAATTAACTTCCTTACATGTTGAATGCATTAGTTGTCTGGGAAAATTTTAATGAGTAGCATCAAACTGCATTTGTCTCTGCAGCAGACAGTATGTGACATTTCTTCGTTTAAAATTCCCATCATGTGCTATCAGATAAATTCACACTTCATGTTATTCAGCATGACCTTAGCAAAAGTTCTTTACGTTACTTCTCCAATTTTGTTGTATTTTTGTGGTGTTTGCATGTGCATCTGTAAAAGAGCACGTTTAGAAATATGTTTTGCTCTATTTTGAGAAATGTGAATGCTTTAGTTTGCAGAGATCTCATTTGTTTGTGACTACTTGAATACTTAAGGATGTTGAAAACTGGTTTTAGTGCAGCCCTCACCCAAGGAGAGGACAGGCCTTTTTGCTGATGTAGTCTCCACTCTCACTGCAACCCCACTAGCTGTTATGGAAATTGATGTTTTCTTACTATTTGCTTAAAATAGTGTGTCAACGCCTTTTTTATTGATCAAAGAAGGTGAATGAGGTCGGAAACAATAATTGGACACTGTAGGAGAGGTTTGTGTGCTGCTTATGCCAGTGGGGAGGGCTAGGATTGGGTTATAGATAAAAGGTTTAAAAAAATCCTGAACCTAAATCTTGGAACGCCAGAAAGAAATACTAAAGTATCTCATGTCACAAATACTCATTGTGAATACATGTGCTTTTTGCGCAATATTAAAGGTTGATGAGCTCATAATTTCAGAGAATTAATAAAAGTCCACATTACAAATACATAATTAAGATATTAATATTTTCTTTCCATTATTTACCTACTGAGTAGTTTTTTAGTGCTTAATAGCCTCCTTCTTTTTCTTTTTCTCTTCTTCTCTCTTTTTTTTTTTCCCCTTAAAAAGAGTGTACCAAATTATGTTCTTGAATTAACTGCAAAGAGAAACAATACCATACTTTCTAAGTGTAATTTAGTATGATTAATTCAGGAACTGTATGAATTGTTGTAGCATGTGCTTGTAATTTCTCAAGTGTGTGTTTTGATAGTTTAGCAATGCATAGATTGAGGTCAAGAAAATCTATTCTAAATTTTTCTGAGTCTGCTGATGTGTATAGGCTTATAAGGCTTTCATTGAATAAAGGTTCTCTTTTTTTATCTAGAAAAAAACCAATGGTTTTCTGTTTACTGTTGTCTGTGATTCAGTTCCATGTCTGTAAATGTGACACTAATACTGCTTTTTTTCTGAATTTGTGTTGCTTTGGTGGACTACAGCTTTGACAACTGTCAGTGTCGTGACTCAGGTCTATCTGTTGTACCAATAAGGTTATTATAACAAGATTATTATTACTTACGGTTTATTAATAATGCTTTTAAAATAGGATTTCAGATGAAGTAAAGCGAGGCTTTTTGATATCTTTTCTGCATTCTAAAGGTGTACAGGGTGTACAGTGCCTCAAAAGTAGCATAAACAATGCAGTAAAACCTGTACATATGGGATTTGCAAACCGACTACCAGCATTTTTAAAGGTCACTGTGTTCTTTGGTTTGTTTTCCTATGTAATCGTGACCATTTGAGATGTTTTTGCTGGAATCTGGCATTAAGTGGACTTAAGTGCTTCCACCTAGCAGTAGATGTGGGTCTACAGTTAAAACAGTATGTTTCAAGAGCTAAAATGCAAGGAAACTTGGGAGGCTTTGATTATTTGTCTGAGGTTCTACACGACTTTGAACTGTACTGTAGAAACTGTATGTGAAATGGGGGTAATGCTTATTCTTCTTTTTTTTTTTTTTTTTTGGAAAGACTAGTTCACTCCTGAAAACCTGATTTCTAGAGTGAAGGAGACACCTCCGTACTGAGTTGTGCTGTTCACGCTAGGTGTAGAAAGACTGTTCTCGCACTGTATAAAGAAAAAGCTTGGATGAGGAAGGTGCATACAGCTTAGCAAATCCTGCCTTCCTCTGAGTTTCTCATGTCACAGAAGATGCATGATCTTGGTAAAATGAATGGGAGTGTGAATAAGCAATGTTTTTGTGGTAAGCAGGCATTTCAACCCTTCATGATTTAAGAGAAAGGGTTTATTTTTCCTTCCTTTCTTTCGAAGATGCCAAGCAAGCACCCTGAAGTTTGTGTATGCTCCAATTGTGTGCAATTATTTTCTTTTTGTTTGCCATAGAAGTGTACTTTGGAGCTTATTATTTTATAAAGCACTATTGTTGAATCTGTTTGCAGCTTTAATAAAAAAAATCTTTCAAGAAGTTATTTGAGAGACATGGAGAAAATATTTCATTAAGTCAGTCTTTTTTCTATATGTAAGCTTAAATTTTCTTTATGGAAACAGGTTTTTGCTTTCTTTAGACCCTTGGTATAACGCATGTGTATGAATAGGTGTATATTTATCAGAGAGAATTTCTGAGATAGACTGAGTAACACTGAAATGCTGTTAGAGGGTGAATATAATTAATAGAGCTATAGTGACTGCAGTGGGTGAAATTATAAAAATCTTAAGGAACAATTAGTAATTGCCTCTGAGAGGATTGTATAAGCAGCAATGAAGCTGCTAGGTGACAGTCTCTATTGTCTCAGAACTGTTTTATCTTGTTTGGGATAAGGTAGAGGTGATACATGATAATTAATCTTTTTGTTCAAATGTTTCAAATAATTAGAGAATTCTCCATACTTTTCGGAGTTTTCACAGAGTTAGCTATACTAATGGTTAAAAATGTCAATTCTGTTTTTGTCTAGATCCTTGTTCCAGTTACTGGTGCTTGTTAAGAGATTGAAGATCTCCCTTTTATTACATTACTAATCCCCATGTACCTACTTAACACATTAGATCAAATCGCCTCTTAACCTTTTCTTCACTAAGATAAATAGATTTAAATTGTCAAACCTCTCTCTAAGGCATGTTTACCAATCTTCTAATCGGTCTTGTGGCTCTTTTCCAAAACTCTTCTCATTCCTCAGCAGCATTCTTTAATTGGAATACTAAGGCAGGACATGATCTTTTTGACTGTATTTCTATAGCTGTCATCAGATATTAGCCTTCCCTTCTTATTCTAAGTTCCAGTTTAGGCAATTTTGGCTTTTTTTTGTGATTCTGATCACATTTGTACATTGTAGGTGATGCTATTAAGGAATGATTACCCAAAACTTTTTCAGCTCTTGCATCCCCTGATAGTTACCTGATATGAATTTTCCATCTGTATCGAAGTTTTGTGGGTTTTTTTCCTCTGAAACTTTTTAACCCCTAAGATTGCTCTTCATTGGTCCTCTTTATTAACCGCTTCCCAAAGCTTTTTTTCACTTTTGAGCTTTAGCACTCCTGATTTTGTTCTGTTGTGGTTTTTTTCCCAAGCTGTCAACAAAAATATGAAAGACCACATGCACAAGAATGGACTTTTGCAGATGTACACCCCTTTAGCAGCAATTGTGATTTAGAGTTTGAGACCCGTCCACTAAACACAATGTTAGAAATAAATGCTGTTGTTTGTTATTCTAGTAGATAATAATGAAATTATTGGAGAACAATAACAAATATTAGTTAAAATCTATTTCCATAAACTCTCACTAACAGGAAGTAATTATATTACTCTCTAATTGGTCTTCTTTTTTGTCCATGATCAGTGTCATACTAACGCTCTAATAGACCTCTTATTCAACACTTCTTGTTTATCCATTAAATCTTCATGATAATTTTTCGTCACTGTTAATTCTCTTAATGCGTTGTTGTCCCATTTAGTGTGTGACAGCTGACATAACATTTATTTTTAGTTTATATTTTTTAAGGTATTCTCTAGTAATGTTAGTAACAGAAAGGAGAGGGTAATAATACAAAATAATGATTTTTTTTAAAACAATACACACATTTATACTAACCTACTAAAATTTCTGGAAATAATGTAAAGTTAGAGAATTCCTGAGCTTTCAGCAGTCCCTTTTCCTTTCTGTTTTTAGTGTTCATTTGAGAGCAATATAATACAGATTTAATCCATCCCTTTCTCTCTGCTATGTCTTCCATCTCTCCAGTTAAGCAAACTTTACTCCAAATTTTTCCACTTCCTTTCAAAGTGTTTGCACTGTTTGTCTGTAATAGTAGCCCTAACTAAGAGACAGACCAATACAGCTATAGTCAGAGCACTACACCTTCCTAGTTTTCTGTACGTAATAAAACTAGATCTATTTCCATGTAGACATCAATCCTTCTTTCCAGTCTTTTGTATGACAAGCTCGGCTTTACCTGAGGCCCTGGAAGTATATTTGCAGGTCTCCTATGATCTTCTGGAACAATATACTATATACTTCTGGAATAAGCTGTACAACTGTAAGCATATACTGTAGGACTCTGACAATTGTTATATTTTCACAGGAGTTTTGCTTCAGTGACTACTTCAGTATTATCAGTTGATTGCATTGGTGATTGCTTACCATTACAGGAATTTAGAGACTGAATTACTCAGAAAAAGTAGTTGAAGTAATAGTTGCTTCCAAAAGGTGTTTTACAATAGCACAGTACTGTGTACTATGTGTTTTCAGAGAGCTATTACAAATCCAGATAAAATATAAAATGTGGGGGAAAAGAGATCTGGCAGTGCTAGTTCCCTTAACTAGCATTATCATACCATGTTTTTAGACATTTGTTTTAGCCCCAATGGATCTCAGGCTTGTGTTTCTTTTAGCTCTGATTCTGAATGTCACAAGTGTCTTTTTTACAGGCTCTGATCTCCGTTTTGTTTAAAAATATAGAAGCCCACAAGCTTTTCAAAAGCATCAGTCTCTAATAGAGTTTTTATCAAACTATCTTCTGTCACTTGTTATAAAAAAAATAAAAAAAACAACAGAAATTTTAATCATGCCAAAGACTGCAGTACTCTTTGTATGTCGTTTAGTACAAGCTAATAACTTTCCAGTTAATTGTTTTACTAAAAATTTACGTTCTTGTAAAATGTGTTCATTTGTGCAAAAATTTTGCTATGAGTGAGTATCCATCTGTACTTTTTATTCTTCTCTGTTCTCACTCTCCCCTCACTTAAGGCACAAACTAATTTCTGCAGTGATAGTTGAGGAAAACAGCCCTTACTTACCCATTACATTCTTGGAAAAGAGCTAAGCACACAGTGCTTGTGTGTTAAAAACAAAGCAATATGTACATGTTTTGAAATTTATTCTGTAACTGTTAATGAGTCAGTATATGTAAAATTTTTTAAAATGCAAAATAAGTTAAACACAGTACTTCTGAATTAAGGATTTAGCTACTTTAGACATTCTGATATACCCACAGCACCACCTGAACAGTAATTTTTTTTTAATAACAGATTCCCTCCACCCATAGGCTTTAGATAGACAGAAACAATCATTCTATTCTTTACCACAAAAGCAAATTAAACAACTATCTGTCAAGCTGTTAATCCTAGAACATCCAAGTTCCTTTTATTTTTAACCTTTTGATAAGTGAGATACATGGAGCCCAAATTGCTCTTTATTTTGCTTAGTCATTTGTTCTTTAGAAAAAATTCTATTTAATCAAAGAAGTCTTTTCCATGAGTCTTCAATGTAATAAAGACATAGTTATCTTATAACATGTGCACGTGAAAGTCAATGATGTATCCCATATTTCTTCCTTGGTTATGTGTAACATAACCACCAAGATATAATTCCAAACGTATTTCTCGGTTTTGTATGCCTGTGCTTTTCCCTCTGTGTTGTTGCTTTAAAGTCTTCTTGAATAGTCTACCCTGCTGTCACTTAATACATTTTTCTTCTTCCATTTTTTTACAGGTCCAAAACAAACAGACAACTCTCTGGTTTTATCTTGATTCAAGCATTTGTAGGTCTGTCTCGTTACACTTCATAGTCCAGAGCATTTAAGTTGGTGCAGATCTCTGGTTTACGTAAATGTGTTTTCTCTGCAAATGAAAAAAAGTTATGCAGATTCTTCTCTGAAGACTTACAAAGTTGCTTGTAGCTTGTGTGTGAATGCCGCTGGCCAGATATCTTGCCTAGGTTCCCTGAGCTGACTTGTTATGCAGAAGACAGACAGATGTATAGGCAATATGTTGAAGGAGACATAGACGCATCAACGTGACTTTGTGTATAAGAAATTCTGTGCTAAGTTATATTCTTAGCACTGCAATGACACGAGCAGAAATTTCTAGGAATGCTGTGTAGTGTGCTGCAGGCTAACCAAATGAAAGTGGAATATTTTGTTGTGTATGTTGGCTTAGCATGATTAAAGTGAGATTTAATAATTTAGGGGATGTGTTTGTAGTTTTCTAGGACTATTATGTAATTTTTCCTAGCACTGGGAGAGCATGGAGATGGATAAACCCCCCAGCATATCAAATGCAGTAATGAAACACAAGGCCACTTCTAACAGTACCTGGGGCTTTTTTACATTCCAGCAAAGTGTATGTTCAACAAGCAACAGATGTAGATGTTATCATCAAACAGGATGCTGATTGAGACTGAGTGTTCATATAACAGTTTATTGTTTCAGGGGCTTTTTTCCTGGTCTGTTATACATCCCCATTTTTAACTGATAGTGGATATCTGCAGTTTTGTACTTTTCTGCAACATAATATTGTAAGTACATTTATGGCAACTTTAAATTTTTTTTTATTTTCTCCTGAAAGTTCACTTTTTTCCCCTGATAATTTCCAAAACCTTATGATGTTAAAGAGCTTGTACAATGTGTAGGTGCTTTTCATTTGAGGAGCTGTTTTAAATTCCATGGTCAGAAAGTCTGCATGAAATAATAGAATGTATTTTGTGAGGGTAAAAATTGGCATAGACGCTTTAATTGTATAGTAGCTGAAGTCCTGGTTCAGGTGTCTAAATAGAGAGGATTGTTTGAAAACACTGAAGAAAAGGTTTCATAGCTTTTTATTTCCATGGAAACTGTGTCTGATGTTAATTCTTTCCTTTCCTTTTGCCTTTAGTTACACTGTATTTCTTTCCTCTTTCTTCCTGGTTTTCATTATGATCATGTGTAAGTCTATTGCAGCTTCTTATTCAATTAATAATATATAGTAAACATCACAAAATAAGTACAAATGCTCTTTTTGTTTAAAAGGTTCATGACAAACTAAATGTGGCAGTTGTCTAGATGCAACAATACAGAATACATCAGGCTTATTTTTTTCTTTCCTCTCAACAAAACCTGTCTTTGGAAGTAGAGAAGGTGGTACTTGACCACTGATTCAACCAAACAACCACTAAAAAGGGCTGGGGACACAAAAAAGGCACCATTATATTTAGACTTATAAAATTTACAAAGAAAGGTAGTGTAGGGACAGAATTCTCAAGGAAAAGTAAAAGCTTTCACTGTAAGATGAAGAACCTTGGAGTGAGTTGGATGTAAAGGTGTAGAACAGCAATATGGGATAAAAAGGGGAAATTGAGAGTAGCTCCAATGATTGTGTTATAACAGAGAGGTCCAAGTGAAAATATATGAGAGGGAGTAGTTCATCAATGAAGTACTATCTAGGGCTGTATCTAGAAATAGGATTGGTAGAAATGTCCTCTGGAGTAGCCAGGGAACTATCAATAAGACTGAGAACTTGCTTTGTTTTGATACATGGTGATTCTGAACCCAAAAAACCAAGATGAGACTGATATCTGAATACGATTAAAAAAAAAAAAAGGGAGAAATAGGTTACTTGCCTGTAGTTAAAGAATACATTCTTCAGGAAATGGTGGATTTATTAGAATAATCTGACTTCTTGCACCTCAGAAAGAATTAATGTATCATGGAGTTTAATAATTGCTACGTAAGTTGGAGAAAATTTCTAATACTGAAGTGGTTTTGGATAATGAATCTGAAGGTGTGTATGTTTCATTAAGAACCGAGGCATGTCTAGCTCAGACATTTGAGCCAAGAACACAAACATAAACACCCTGCATTCCCAGGGCGCAGTGACTAATACTTCCAGTGAGATCTCAGCATTCCCTTTATAGATCAGGTGTTAATGTACACTGACATTCCAACTAGCAGCACTGAAAATTAATATCAATATGGTGGGCTAAATAAAGCGTAACTCTGGAGCTGCAAATACTTTGGGGATGAAGGACAAGTATTTTAAAGCTTTTCTGCTAACATTGAGTCAAAGTCTTTGTTGCTAAAAATAAGAGATTTAAAGGCCTTCATGAGATTGCAGATTGTTTATCCTTGTATAGATATGCTTAAGTGAAATAATCTCTATACTGAAGTAGCTGAATTACAGAAATGAACCCATAACTCTAGATGACGGATAGCAAGTTTTATTCCAATTGTTCTTATTTATGAGACTTCCTCTGTAGTGTGTTGTAGTATGTTCCTCAGTAGTGTGTCTCTTTAAACTTCAGTAATATTCTATATCTCCAAGTATCTTTCTAAAGAGTAGTTGATGATAGCATCTCCAAGTAGGTGAAATATCATTACTGACTTCTATCTTTTCATTTGGAAACTGTTTCAAAATTTTAGTGTACTGCAGTAGTATAAAAACTTCCCTTCTCTTTTCTCCTCTATGTGCTTCACTCTTGCTACTTCTCTTGACACCTTCACGTGTGTGTAAATTACACGTGTGTAGGGGAGCGCTACAGTGAAGTTTTCTGTTTTCTTCATGGGGAATGACTCCATAAATGTACCATTCCCAAATCAAATTCTTTTTGAAATCAACTTCTCTCCCTCCACCTGGAATATCACAATGTCTAGCCACTTGCTTGCACTTGCTTTCAGATTTCCTCATCTATTCCAGATGTTTGCTTGGATTTTCCTACGTTCAGTGAATGTTCATAAGTTTCAATACTTTTCTGTTCAACTATTTAGCTTCTTTAGGTTCCCCATTGTTTCTTGTATTTTTCCTGTTTATTTAAGAGAATTTTCTTAATTTTTTACTCTTCTCCACCTCTGAGATTTTATGCATCTCTCTTTCTTTCCTGCATGGAAATCTATGTATTTGTTTTGGTGTATGCTCTCCTTCAAGCTCTTGCTGCCAGAATACTTCCCAGCTTTGCAGACACTGATTTGATGCTTCTTAATGTAGACAAGTTTGTGTTATGATGCTTTATCCAGCTTCCATTCATATTCAGGAATGTTATAATTTTTGTCCTCTTTCACAGTAATATGAATCTGCATCTTTAAAAAGTGCTTGTGTCTGTGTATTTATGTCAGTCTAAAGCAGTGTCGCAAGGAGGTGCAGTATGGTGTACTCCACTTTCTGCCCACTGCTTTGTCTCGTGGGAGAGGAGGCTGACTGCCCTGGGGCACCTTGGCGTACAGAATGAAAATCAGGCCCCACCACTTTTCAGCCTGAAAGCCTTGCGGATGAACACGCTGTTGGGCTGTCCAAAAGACATTGTTATGAACGACTGCTTAGCTTGAATTCCTAATTTCTTGGCACTCCCTGTAATTTTCCAAACCACTAGGTTATCGTTTCAGAAGTTGTCTGTGGATATTAACATAGATGAAATTGAAAGTTAAGTACATTTAAAATATATAGCACATGGAAAAATTGCAAAGTAGTAGCATGAAAATAACGGACATCAGAACGTTACACTTGAACAAAATAATATTTGATATACTCTAGATGCCACTTGACCTATTTACAGCATTCAGATAATGTCTGTACTTAGATATTTTACCTAAACTATATTGTCTGTTGCCAGAGAGCACAGCTGTCTTAACTACAAACTTCTTCAAACATTTACAGCTCAGAGACCATCCTAGAAAGACAAATGTCAACAGTCAACTGCCAAAAGGCAGCTTTTCTTTCCCCTAAAACTATTAATTCTCTTGTACAAGAAAGGAAGTAAGCCCTCCACCACCGCCTATGTATGTGTAGCAGTGCCATCTAGTGAGTCTGGTCTGGACAGGGAGTAAAAATTCAGCAGGTTTGGTTCAATTGCTGTTGAACCCATTCACTATTCATCTGTTCACTCTTCAACTATTTGGAAACATCACTACTCTGTTTGTTGTATTCTGCAGGTGCTATATTTCTCACAAATATTTGTCCGTGAGTATGATATGTGCATAGGGTTCTAACATGAGGTGGGTTTTGCTCTTCGTCTTTAAAGCAGAGTATGTTAGTTTTGCCTTATCGTGACCAGATTTGGTCTATTATTATTTTTGAAGTGCAGAGAGATGTAGTTAATTAATAGGTGCTGTTTCTCCAAAATCTAAGCAAATGCATATAAGCAACCATATTATTCAGAAGAAAAAAAAAACAAACAAAAAAACCAAAAGAGAAAAATATGTTTAGTTATAGTACCATGAACAATGTAATGTTAATGTTGATGCTTTTAGTTTACCTCATCGTATATTAGATAGTTTCTGAAATCAGAGGGCTGCAGTTAAGGTCAGTATTGATGCTATTGATGGTGAGTAATCTCGCCAGATATATGGAAAAAAAATACTGGGAAACTTGAGTCTTTCAGGAGGCTATTGTTTATTCAGTCTTCTCTCATAATCTGTTACCTGTCAGTGCTGAGATCATACGAACAAACTCACATAGGTGGAACACCAAGTTTATTTATTGTAACAATATGTATCTGTCAAAAGTCTATATTTTGGGAGTATTTTGGCTTTTCAGCATGTATTTATAACATAGAAAATATTTCATTGGTTCATGGACGAGTTACATGCATACTGGACTTAGCTTCTAGAAAAAGTGTTTGGTGCCCACGTTCCTAACACCTTGTGAGAATTACAGCTATAAAATATCTCAAATATTTTATGATCCTGCATGGCAAAAGCAGGTGATTTCCTTTTTTTCTTTTTATGGAAGGTGCTGAAGTAAAGGAACAAATAATTGGCAGTTAGTGGAAAGGGAGTTATTCTTCAGATTGACAGATTAACTTCAGATTAACTTTGGAGCAGTAATCAAAAGATGTTACCGCGCAATCACTGTTTGCTAATGAGTGACATAATTTGAGTTTTACTTATCAATTGTCTGAGTAAACATCCAACTCACATACCTTACTGCAGTTGAACTAGCTGGTAACTTTTTATATTATTTGAATCTGCTAATAGCTGATGACAGTTCAACAGTTTATGTGGCAAATCTCACAACAAAGAAACTTTTTTTCTAACAGTTAATCCCGCTCAAACAATATTTAAGTGCCATTCAAGAGTTGGAGGTGCCTCCCTGCCAGGCTATAGAGGCATGACTGTGGCCCTCTGAAGTTTTGGAATGTCGTCTCTCTCTTACCTCTTCAGTGGTGAAATGTCATTGTTTTTTGGCGGGTTGGTTTTCTTCAGGCTTCAGGGGGTCTGTATGCATGTGTCACTACATACACTGTGTTATTGCAGTGCAGGCCCAACCAGTTTGGGTTGCTGATTGTCCAATATTATTAACACAGGTTTCTTGAAGTCTCCTCATTTGATAGTTGGAGCAAAGCGTTGGAAAAAATCTTTAATAAACTGGTGTAGACATACTGTTGTTTATCTGATCTTCAACTTCTTTTAGAGCTAAGTGCACTTGTTTCAAAAAGTGTGGGACAAGTGACTGAACCAGCTCACTTTTTCCTGACCAGTTCTGTCTTGCTATGACTTATCTGCATCATACCAAAAAGTTGTTCTTGTACTTTGTGCCAGACTTTCTCCAGGTTTTCTCTCCAGGAGAGCCACATCTTAAACTTCGATTTTGCATCATTTATGTCAACAGAGCCTGTGAAAGCAACTGTAGTAAACAGGACATACACCAAAAGCCAGACCTATCCACACGGCTTTCTCCTCTTAAACTTTAGTGACTGCTCTGCTCTACCCCTCTTAGATGAGAAGTTCAGATTAGCTGCAATATTGGATGGAATGTGATTGTATTTTCTCTGTGTGGGTGCTCCATAATGTAGTAAGTAGTTTCACAGGCGGTGAGCCGATGGCTGCATTACTTGACTGAATCTGTCGAAGAAACGCATGTCTCATCCTGAAATCTACCCTAAGGAAAAGTGAGGTTTTTCCCGTATCTACTGTGATTTTACTAGGGTATATGTTTGAGGACTGAAAAATCCTTTCATTTTACAGGAATAGCCTATCTGTTCTCCAGGGCTGTTTGGATGTAACTACAGTGCTATGGATATTGTGTGTAGCTGTGTCAGCTCTGCCTTACCAGATAGACTAGTCCTTAGATTAACCTACAGTCTTGGCACTCGGCTATTAAAGTGATTTTTTTAAATCAAGGCATCTCTAATAATGAAAATACTTATCCTATTGTGATGCAAAAAATATATGTGCTGTTACTTCTTTGCTAAAGAAAAGTAAAATCAATTTCTACAGCTTCATATATTTATTATAAAATGCACCTTCTGGTGATATGACTTTAAGACAACAGTATCATCCAAGGCAGACAGCTAGTAGGAGAATTTAGTCTCCAGAATGATTGTCGTGTTGTTGTTTGCTTTTTGTTGGTTTGGTTTTTTGGTTTTGTGTTGGTTTTTATTTTAATTTCCTAATTTTTGTTCCACTATTGGGAGGAATTGGGCTGGAATTGAGCGAGAACTGGGCTTCAGTGCCAATTATGTTAGGATTACCTTACCACCGACACAAGTCAGAAAGTACACGTCAGCCCATGAGAGATGTGCTTTGGAAAATAGTGATACTGCCAGCACTTTCTTTGCATTCTCTGCCTACACTGGGAAGCTTGTGGTCTGTCGATGACTGATGTGAATTTTAAAAGAGCTCTCAGGTTACTCTAGCATGTTGAAGTTCAGTGCATATGGAAATATACTGGGGGGAGTAAAATTGTATTGGACTTAATTTGCTGTGAATGAGTTGTGTGGTCTAGTCCTTCATCACAGCCAAAAATCTGGGATTAAATTCCATAAGGCTGTAGGATTATTTCTCCCTTCATTCAAGGTTTTGGTGGATTATTTGATGAAAACAAATTAAACTGTGCCATCTGAAAGACACTCTAGGTAACCTGTTTAGTTTCTTTAACAGACTGGATTTGTATCATGTATTAATTTCTGCAAATTTTTTAAGATAGAAGCAAAAAATGAAGATTATTATATGTATTTTCTAATCTTTGGTGGTACGTGTGTCCTACATTGCTGAATTAAAATTAATGTAATTACTATACTCAGTCAATTCTTGCTGAACTCTGCTCCTTCTGAATCCAAGTGGTGGAAGATAATGTAATAATAACCTAATTTTCTTCCAGAAATGCTTAAGTGCTTAGATTTAAAAAGCAAAGGTTGTTGCCTTCCAACAGATAGACATACAATTAAAACAAAGAACACTGAGTACTCAGCCACTGTAATAATCTTTAACTTGTCACTCTGTGAAATCAAAGGAATGAAAAATAATTTTTATATTTTAAAGGCAAAAAAGGAAAATGTTGAGCGCTTAAAATTCAAAGTTCTTTGGCTTGTTTTCATCGTTAATTTAAAAAAATGGTCAAACAGTAGCAAAAGTGGGTTGAACGTTCAGGTTCAAAGACAAAGCTGAGCAACAAAACGAATGTCAGACTTGGGTTTTGTCTTTGGTGGTTTGAATGCCCCCAGCACATTATTAGATTCAAAGAAATTTGTGTTTGACTTTACACTTTAGCTTTGCTTTGCTTTTAGAGTGATCTTGCGTCCTTGCGTTTTTTTAGTTCTATGCAGTAGGCTAGATTTTTGTTTTCTATGGTCAGCCTTTTATTCATTTCAGTGAAGTCTTTGTAGATTTAATTTGAAATAAGCAAGAAGGAATTTAGGCTGTAAATCACTCATTTACTCTATTTGGTAATATATTCATTCTATATGGTTACAGCTACTGTTCCTATTGAAGGTGTAAACTATTTTTATAAGCATAAGGTGCATATCATGTAACTTCCATCTTTATTTCTATTATTTCAATATTTTCTTATTTCTATTCTATAAACACAACAGTTTACTGTTTACTTTTCAATCCTGCATTCAATTTTAGAAAGGTAAATGTATTCCAGGTTTTGAGGAATCATTTGTAGAGTTCTTGCAGCATGTCATTATGAACAAAAGTTACCTTTGTAACTTAATTGTTTGAATTAAAAATTGTACAGGGAAGATTATGACTAGAATTCTTTAAACATCTAAAAATAATTTTCTGATTGTCAAAGATCGTACTTCACGCCCTCGCTAGCCTTTCAAAAATTATTTTTCCCTCTGTGATATTGCTTTAAGAGAGTTGTTCTGTGTGTGAGAGAGAAAGAGAATCAGGATGTTAGTGTTTTCCTAATGCAAAGTCCTTGAAGTTATTTTTACAAGGCTTTATTTAAATGATTAAAGATTTTGTTTGGTCCAAATGCTTGTGGGAAAGCATCTTTCAATATTAACGAGAGAAACATTCAATAATAAGGGAACAATTTTTGAGCGTGAATTATGAGAATTGCTTTTAGTCAGAAAAAATGTCTGTATTGAGCAGCTAAGAGTAGTTGAGAACTACCTTCCTCAAAATAGATCCAAGTTTAGCAGTCAGCATGACATTTACAGTAGCTTATAGATGATGAAAAGGTAGAAGCACATGCAGGAGATGCATATATACATATAATTCAAAATAGTCTTAACATATTCCAGTAGCCAGCAAACAGATAGGCTGTAAAACATCACTGGCTTGCTGACTTTTCTCCTTTCCTGACCTCAGTTTACATCTTATTGAACTTGAAATTTGAGTTAGTATAATAATGTCAATAATATTGTAGTTGTAGATGAGGCAAAATATCGTACAAAGAGGCATGGATTTTTGTGATCCGTGTATGGGAGTTTTCAGTGAAGTATTATGGGTTAGCATAAAAAAGCAACCATGTCAAAAGCAAAGTTGCAACAGGTTGCATCATTTGGTTGTTCTCTCTCTTCTGTCTGCTGCGTTTGCCGAATGCCTGTTTTGCCACCTTAAATTTTAAGGCTGAAACCAGCCTGAGGACTGTTTGTGAAGGGCTCTGGCCCACCCTTGACACCTGAAATAGGCAAGGGTCCCCTTGGCTTTCCTTGTCACTCCAGCAGGGTTGTGAAGAACTGAAATGCTACAAACCCCTAGACATCTATGGTTATAGAGCTATTTATGGAAACGAATATCCCTTCTCTGTCATGCAGAATTTTCTGGGCCATGAAGTTTTTAGAGTTCTGTGAAGGAGCTAATCCAACTCTCGACATTGCCCCAGGACCCCCTGAGGCTAGATTAGCTGTTAGCAAATATCTGGAATATATTCAGTTATCAGTGCCTCAGTGTGGCAGTAAATATATGTGTTGCGCCTCAGCCTCTGCTTCCTCCACTGACAAAAGGCAGCAGCTTTTGGACACCTGGAAACTCTCAGGTCTGTAAGAAATAGTCAGCAGGGCAGGCCCACATCCTCCTTAGTTTCTTTAAAGATGCTTCTTGAGTCAATGAATCAAGTTAGTTAAAAGGTATTAGTAAGGAAACTTGGTAAAGCCTGTGGAATCTGTGGATTCTTGAAACACTGGAGATTTATTTTAACAGAATATGCCCAAAGATCAACAGGTTATGCCCTGCCATCAAGAAACTAATGTAGATCCTTGCGTATTTTGGTCAAAATGAAACGGTGCCCTAAAATCACTGGAAATAATCACACAAGTTAGCCCTATTTGCTTTCTCTCCACTAAACATATGCTTGTAAAATGTCAGCTTACTATCTGTTTAATATAATGTGTACATGAGGACAAAATTTTGGTCAGGTACCCATTCCATCTAATATTTTTTCCTCTATTGTGTGTTCCACAAAAAACCTCTCTTACTGTATTGTCTCTGGTGCATTTTGAATGAGGCCCAAAGTTACATATCAAAGTATGCAATTTTATGTTTTCTACCTTGTAGCAAGCAGACTATTACTTCACGTTTTTAAAATGTCACCATCTTCTGGTGGCACAAATAGAATATAGGAAATCTCACATATTCCCCAGTGACTGGGATGAATTTCTGTTAGAGAGGAAACCATACGAAGCTGATAGAGACAACTGGCTAACCTTAATAACTATTGATCTGAAACTGAAGGATGAAAAGCAAATACAAATCATTAGAACTCACAGAGAAACAGATCTTAACTAGACGCATTTCCAGGCAATTCTGAAAAAATAATTTTTTAGAAACAATTTATTTTTAAAAATATATATATATATTTAGAATGTAGACACATTACTTAAAAGGTATTTATTTAGCTTTTAGGAATTTTATTTAGATATTATTTATTTCGAATAGAGAAACATAAATTAGTTAATAGATTATTTTTTTACTTTTACTAAAGAAAGCTGACCTAAATATAGAAGTTTATAAAATAAAAAGACAAGACAGAAAGGGAAGGAGAGAGGGAGAGTTGATTTCCTCACCTGCCCCAAGGACTGAATAAGAAATTTAGATTTCTAAATTCTACTAAAGATCTGAGTGATATATGTTTCATACAGATTACAATAATATATTAAAAATAAAAATCAAAAGAATAGGAAAAAGAATAAGAATAAAAATGAAAAGGGATTAAGCAAATTCATGCTCTATGTTTCCTGAATGACCCACTAAACCCGATGGTCCAAATAAACCTTTCAGGTTCTGTAAGTCTCCAAGACACTTAAAGCATAAGGCAGAGGCAATTATTATACGCACACTGTGATCAGGAAAGTGCACTGGACTAGGCAAGCCAAGACTTCATAAATTTGTTCATACATTCTGACAAGCTGATGATATAGTAATTCAAATATTTCTAATTTGTAGTATCTGGCAAATGTTAATATACTTCAGAGACTTCTGTGCTCTGTTGGAAAAGACTAGGAATAGATGCAGAAAAAAGATATTGCGGGACATATCTATTTTAGTATTGTTTTATAACATAATTAACATTTCATTACAATATTTTTCCCTTCCACTTTTTGAGAACTTAAAAGTGTAATTTACAAATATTTAGGTAAAATGCTACGTCAGCGCTAAGTGAGTAAGTGTCAGCCTCTCTATTTCCATTCATACTGTTCAGTTTATTTTGTTAGAGACATCTATGATTTGTTGATACCATTTCATTCCTTAAGGAAAGCACAGTTTTAGAACAAGAAGCCTCTAGAGCCTACAAGCAGGAGGCGGAAGTGAGTGGGCTGATATTGAGAAAAGCACTGTTGATTGACATGATATATTGGTTTAGAGTGTATTAACTTATCTCACACTTTAAAGAGTCAAAAATTAACTCGGGAATGTGTTTAGAATCCTCACACCTCAACAGATGGAAAACTCCCTTCCTTCCTCCTCCCATAAAATCACCTGGCAAAGAGCGAGCCAAGGCTAAAAAGGTGTTCTAGAGACGTTTAGTTCATTCTGCAAATTATTTTTTTACACTTCTCAGAATAGTTTGCAGCCTTCCACAAACCAGAATGCATCTTCATAGCTTTTCCTGTTTCCTCATCAAAAAAAAATTTAAAAATCACGAGTAGAGTTTATTTTAATTACAGTGCGTACAGTATGTCATGGTCTAGTGCGTCAAACATTGCTATTTTGTGTCTGTGCTTAATTCCAACTTTAGACGGACATACATCATAACTGTAAACACCTGCCTAGCTTCATTAAGGATAGTAAAAATATCCCATTGTGGGAGGATCGTAAGCTGTGTTTTAGGCAGTTTGTGTGTGATCTCTGACAAGAACATACCGTGCTACATCTTTCTCTCTGTCTGTATTCTCCTTTGGATGAGAAATACGCAATTCTGTGTCTGTCCTTGGCCCTAGTGTGCGCACACACAGAGTATTCTAGCAGTACCTACAGTAATTTAAAATAATTTTGCAATAGTCAGACTTCTTATGGAAAAATGAAACTAAATTTGAAACACCACAAGATTAGCTTAAGTCCTTTATATATTCAGATTGCTTGGAGGTCATTTATAATCATTGTATTGCTGCCATATGTTTCAGCAAGATTAATTAAAAAAAAATGCTAGGGCAGTTCTACTGTCATTTAAAGAAAAAAAAAAAGAGAGAAAAGATGAACTTAGTGATTAAAAAAAGAATGGAAGTTTCCGAATGGGTATCCAAACATGAGTAACTTGCAAATGGTCCTATCGTCTGTCAGATGAACTGCTGCATCAAGTTCATAAATAGCAGTTGTGTAAAAATGAAACTATGAAAACCAAATTCCACTTTAAAGCAACATAGAAATAGGAGTTTTTTTAATTAGAGCTGAGCACTGCTAGTGGTATTATTAAAACTCTTTACATGCTTTGGGTCTTATATTATTCTTCAGAACACTTTCCATCTATTGCAACCATTTCCAAACCGATAAACTGAGGCAAAAATAGATTGGGGGCTCTTTACTCCTTTTGGTTTCAACAGAAGATGAGCACACGTCATATACTGTAATGCCAGGACTTACATACTGGTATGGCTTTTTTCTGGTTCCCTCTTTTCTCTCCTTAAAGCTGAAAGAAATGTGCACTACTTGACTTTATTATCATTAGAGTTAGTCCAACAGGAAGCAACTGTCTACAGCGGGATAATCCCAACGCTCCTAGCTCTTTAATTACCAAACCATTGAACTACTGAAATGTTAAGTTTAAAAATCAGTTAAAAAATTGACTAAACCCAAAATCCATCATTTGGATTTTTGGGTGCTTTTCAGTCACGTGCAGTACTGATGGGCATAAATCCAGCTTGTTCTGAAGCTCCTGCTTAAAGTCCCTTGTCAGCTTTCGTGTGGTCTTGGTCACGTAGGCCTTTGTTTCTAGCCCATTCAGGACACTGTTCCCGCTGCTAGAAAAGTCATAGCCCCTACTGATTTCTATAGAACAGCACTGGACGTTTGACACAGAATGACGTGGATGCTTGTAAGAGGTGTATCGGCATAGCAGATGTGATAATTGGGATACACAGCCTCTCAGCATCTCTGTCTTCCACTTGTTCCTTTCTAGATGGGCATTAGTATCTTTCTGAAGCCACATCCGTAAAGCGATCGCTACCTCACAAAGCAGGGAATACTGTGGTGGATATTTTCATTTCCCAAATGACGTAGTAGTTGCAATCTAAATGCTAAATCACTGAAGTTTTGTCAATGTCTTGCATTTACTGTGTATAGTACGTAAAATAATTTCAAAGATAGCAATTGGGTTTTTTTAATTTGCAGTAATACTGTGCTAGTATTCAGCTCTTGGAATTTTGTAGTTGGTTATGTTAACTGCAGTGTCACATATAATCTGTTTTGGCAAGAGATTTCTTGGTACATGACAGATTAAATGATAGCTTTGGGTAGAGTGTGTGTGGGGGGTTATTGTCACTTTGCTTTTAAGTCTTTCTGTGTGCTTATCTAAGCTTTTTGTAAAGGTTTATATAGAGAGATTTTATGAAGCCAAATTAAAAACCCTTCACCTGAAATAAAACTTTGGCAGATGGGCCCTAAGAAAGTAGGTGACCCTTGAGATGCCGTGTTCCAGCAATGTACAGGTTGGATCACCTTTTTGCTCCTGTAACATGTACAACCTGGGCCACACCAGCCCCATGCAATGCTACAGGTTTGGGGAGGAATGGCTGGAAAGCTGCCTGGATGAAAAGGTATCCATCAACGGGGGTATCCATCAACAGCCAGCTGAGCATGAGCCAGCAGCGTGTCCAGGCAGCCAAGACGAGCGGCATCCTGGCCTGGATCAGGAATAGTGTGTCCAGCAGGACCAGGGCAGTGCTTGTCCCCCTGTACTCAGCACTGGCCAGGCCACACCTTGAATCCCGTGTTTAGTTCTGCGCCCCTCGCAACAAGAAAGACACCGAGGTGCTGGGGCATGTCCAGAGAAGGGCAACACAGCTGGTGAAGGGTCTGGAGAACAAGTCTTACGAGGAGTAGCTGAGAGAATGGGGGTTGTCTAGCCTGAAGTAAAGGAGGCTGAGGGGAGACCTTATTGCTCTCTACAGCTACCTGAAAGGAGGTTGTAGCGAGGTTGTGGTGGGGGAGTCAGTCTCTTCTCCCACATCACAAGCAATAGGACAATAGGAAATGGCCTCAAGTACCACTAGGGGAGGTTTAGATTGGATATTAGGAAAACGTTCTTCACAGAAGGGGTTGTCAAGCATTGGAATAGGCTGCCCAGGGAAGTGGTTGAGTCACCATTCCTAGAAGTATTTAAAGGATGTGTAGATGTGGTACCCAGGGACATGGTTTAGCGGTGGACCTGGCGTTGCTAGGCTAATGGTTGGACTCAATGATCTTAAAGGTCTTTTCCAACTGAAACAATTTATTCCAACTGAAACGAATGATTCAGAAATCTAACTTGTGTCCTTCTGACCTATGTATTACTGGTACATGCAAGCTCTTTAGCAGAGGTGGATTTCTTGTGGATATTTCAAATGTTCTGGAACATGTGAAGCATTTGAATATGTTTCCATAAAAACAACTTCTAAGCTATTTACTTTTTTCCAGAATTATCACTTAAATGCTAGTAGCTATCATCTCCAATTGCAGTGACACCTACAGCTAAACTTAAGGTGCTGTTCAATCATTGCTGTGTTTATTTACAAATGAACCAGCACAGTGGTACACCAAACCTGAGGCATTTAACAAAGGAACAGGCACCTCTACTTTCACTGAAAAATTGGAAGGATTAATTGAAATCTGTAACTTGATCACTCTGCCAGTTACATTTGCTTTTCATAAATGAAATTCCCTGAGAAAAAAAAAGGAGTTATTCTTGTGTACCTCTAGGTCATGAGCACACACAATTTAGAAAATTCTTGGTAACTAAATCTGTTAGTAATGACTGCTCCAGTGTGTCTATGATGAAGTTACACATTTGTATCTTTAGACATATGATAGTGGGATATTAGTTTCATACATCAAATATGAGACTCAATTGTTTTTAAATAATGGTAATTCCTCAAGAGTGTAAAACATCATAGGCCCTCTAAGTCTCAAAAACTGTAAAAGAAAATCAGATCTGAGTGAAAGACTTTTCAAATGGTCTAGTGGCCCTTTTGACATAGAGAGAAGTAATGCTAGAGGATTTGACTTAGCTATTTTTTTCAGTGAATAGGTATGGTTCAATAGGGAATTATGTTGAGTGAATTTACGCCAAGAAAAATTCATGTACTTTGAAAAAGAACCTGATGACTTTCTGAGACCTTTTCCGGTCTATCTGTAAATAACCAAAGGTTTAGGGTATTTTCTTTTGCTTTGCTTTTTTTTTTTTTTTCCCCCTCCTGCCATTGTGTCAAAAGATGCCCAGAAGTTGATATATAGCAGTAATTTTCAGTATGTGCTTAATATTAAATTATTTTGATAGATCTGTGTTGTGTGTGTGTTCTAGTTTTTTTGAACAAGACAAGTGTTATGGAAAAGGAATGATTTTCTTAATTTTTCTTACTCTGTTTTACCTTTCTTCTAGTACTGCTTGGTTCTCTAGGTCCTAAAGACAGCTGACATAGTCTTCTAGGGCCTAAGTCCTCTCAGTTCTTGTTGAAGCTACCAAGAGGTGAGATCACTCACATTTTTACAGGACCCAGCTTTTCCTCATTTTAATGTTCTTTGCTCAGCCTCCATTCACTTCATAATGCGAGTCATTCTCTTAAGAGTATTCTTATAATACCTTTGTTTCCCAACACCCTTTCTGGGATGTCAGTCAAGAATTAGAAGATAAATTAACTTTGTCCTCAGTATCCAGCCAGTAAATCCATAAAGTCAAAGAAATATAAAGGCAGCTCTAGGGAGATATTCTGTTTTCCAGATATCTAATCCTAATTTTTCCTTGAGGGCTAAAACCACTGAAGTTCTATCAAAATGTGTTTCCTTTCTTGCCATTTTAGACTGTTAAATGCCTTCTGGGGGCAGGAGGAATCATGAAGACTTGAGAAATGGAGGTGGCTGTCATGTTTGATTTAGTCTGTGATTAGTGGCTCAGTGGATGTGGGGAGTTACAGTAGCAAGGAACATGTTTTCAGACCACATAGCAAACAGTTTTCACAAGCCAGATATTTTCTTTTTTAAAGACATATCTCTAAAAGGCAAAAGAAAGATGAGGTGATGTTAGAATTGATTGAAATCTACCTTATCCTTTGTGCCTTAAATATAAGTTTTATTTTACTTCTACTTCAAAGTATAGTTTCAGATTAAGAATTGCATGTTGCAGAATAGATATATTTTATTTCACCTGAATATATAGAACTCTGGAATATTATTCATGATGTTTTGCACTCTTGCTGCCTTTCGGGGAAAGCAACAAAAATTTTTTGTTGTCCTAATCTCTTTTGTCTTTCTATCTAATTGTATGCAGCCTCCATATAAAATCAGCCATCTGCTTTTTTTATCGCTTCATTTCATTCCTCTTAAGTCTAATTAAATTTCCAAATGAACCTACAGTATTGCAGAAGTTTTTCTTAGAGTGATACTTTGAGACAAATTAAACTAGGCATGGACCAACTTCCTTTAATCTGTGGACAGGAGTGCCCTGAGCCAAATCCTGCCTCTGAAGCATGCTGCGATCTCCAAGCTGTTGGTGAAGATGTTACAGAGTGAAGGATCTCCCTTTGGTCAGGTGAGAATTCTTGCCAGCGTTTAGAAAAAAACGTTTGGTAACAGATGATGCTTCTTGGTCTCTTACTGCTGAGATATGCTTTGAGCAGCCTGTTCTGCTTCAGGCTGGCTGCTGATAGCCTCGTCTTGTGAAATTCTGACTTGTATGGGGGACTGTTTTGTTTTGTTGTAAGGCATGTTTTAATTTGGTGGGGAGGGGAGTGTTGTTTGTTTGATTTGGTGTTATCAGGAACAGGATTAGCATCATAGGTGTCCTAAGAGCCCAGTCATCTCAATATACTTCTGTCTTGCCTATGACTTCTGGTTTGTGTGTTGGGCCTTAAGTTTCTCAAAGCTTCAGCTATCTGGTTAGTGAAGGAGTTTACAGAGGTCTGTAAAATGGTGTTAGGTACTTAAATTAGGTGTCTAAATGGAACAGTTAGGTTCTCAAAAACTCTGTGCAGTTGCTGCTAACCCACTAGGCAGATGCCTTCTAGAGTCCTGAGTTCTTTGCCCTCAACCCCAATCCCTGTTAATGCTGTGTCAGCACAGGCCTAGAGCTTCCCGTGTAGTTCAACCTCTGACCCTCGGTGTGATTCCCAGGCTCATAATTCTTTCACCTATTTTTGTCTCAGTCCTCAGTCTGGAAGTGGTGATGGTCTACATCTGCTGGGTGACTGGCTGTTTACTCGTCATATGAGGATCAAGGGTGGGGGTTTTTTTATATGTTGTCATATGAAAGCAAGTTTTTCCGTATTATCAGAACAGTGCAGCTCAGCATAATTCCTAAAAAAGTCCACACACTATTTTCAAGCTTGATTTCCTAGTGATTTGTCATACTAAGCAGAGGGCATTATAGACAAATTTTTTTTTTCCCTCTTACCTGTACTCTGATTACTATTTACAACAGATATGAACTTTGGCTTTTAATGAAATGAATGATGTTTATTAACTATCCCATTACTAGTTCAAAATAAATCAGCAAAGTTTGAACAAAATAAAAATAATTAATCTACAGAGATAGTTGTCTTCTATGAATCATCTAATGCCATCTACCTCAGATTGGCGTTTCAGGAGTCATTAGTGAGGATTTTTCACTTTGTGACATGGCATAGTGATGGCAGATAGCTTTAATTAGTGTTTTTCCCAGTAGAAAAGATATTCTAATTATCTTCAGGGAATAGAAAGGGAGTGTCTGGTAAAGAATCATAGGAAAGAATTTTACTATACTTTTACTTCATATGAAAATCTGACTAATTTCAAGGTAAACACAAATGATCAATGTCTAAGAGAAGCTTCCATCCTTTGTAAAACTTAAGCTTTATGTTTTTGCTGTATTTAACATATATTAAATTCCTAGAAGAGTGAACTCCGGCAGCTCTAACCAGAAAAAAAAAATAATAAAAAAACCCCCATGACGCAGTCACTATGTCATTCTATCATTACGTCTTGGCTTCAAGACATTTTCCATGGTTTGTTCATTTCCACATCTTAAAATTCCTCCCACACCTCAGAAACATATTTTAAGGTGATGCTGCACGCTCACGATTCATTTCCAGCTTAAGAGAAAGGTGCAAGTATATGCTGAAGTTTTGGCAACAGATATGGAGAGACTTACTATGCTAGAAACTACAGGCTGAAATCTAGTCAGATTCTTGGAAATGGGATAAATTCAGTATGTTTGAATGTCTTTTTCCAGTAAGAGGGAAAGGGATGCTATAACTGTTACTGTAAAACCTAGTAGTATGATTCAGAAGTAGAAAACGGCTCCAGCTCTGTGTGATGAAGTTACCACCAGAATGTATGAGAAAGAACTCTAGGAGTTTTATTTTGCACATTTGCTTCTGAGAAGGATAAGAAAGGAGAAAGAGGGAACTAAGTTCAAATACAAATAATCTTATTTTGAGATGTCTGCAATAGTTTTTTGGAACTAACCGAGCCTGGCAAAAGGTACAAGTGAACAAGATTCCTATTAGTTTTAAAGCCACCTTTTAAAAGAATTTTTATTAAATTTCCTATCTTGATCAGTTTATGAGCAAGGGATGCTCAACAATGAAACCAGCAGAGGAGTACTTGAAACAATATAAGATATGGAGAAAGGTACTCTTCTCTTGGTTTATTCACTGCTGTGAGTTGTATGCTGATTCATACCATCTCAGGATCTGACTCTCATTTCATTATGATCACTTGTTCCCCCAGTAGAGTACTCAGAAAAAACAGTGAAATGAAAAATAATCTCCCTGAGTTCACCATAAACCATGATATGCATTGCAGAGTACCTGGGAAAGCGTTTTGCCTCCTGTACCTGCGCCATTGCCCAGACCTGTTGGATCTACATTGAAAAGTCAAAGCAGGGAGTATGTTGGGACATATGCAGGACAGAGGGAAGAGGAGCTGATTGTTTTGGAACTCTTCTGAACTGGCAGAACCTTTCCTACACCACAGTAAATTAAACCTTGGCTCCCTACAGTGAGGTTGGGAAAAAAGATCCAGAGCACTGTGAACTACTTTGCCACCTTGTTTCTTTGCTCTGCATAGCCTGGCAGCAGCAAGTTCAGTCTTTAATGCTAAGTCTGCAGCTGAGCAGTGAAATGGGCTCAGTGCTGGGATGCAAGTCTGTCAGTTTTCATAAATCTCAGTCTTCCACTTTACCTGCCCTACACATGAAGAAAAGATTATAATGAAGATTCCATTAAGTTTGAGGTCACTGTAGGCATTTCTGAGGAGGAACAGAAAAAGGAAAAGTTCTTATACTGCACTGAAGTTGCAGCTTGCATTTCAGCAGTTCATTCAGCA
>NW_009723206.1:99741-139523 GCF_000703405.1 Apaloderma vittatum
AGAAGTTGTGTATTACCTAAGCAAAGAACTTTAACAGTAAGAAGGTTCACAGTGTTTTGCTTTACCTGCTGTTTTAGGCTCATTACAAAGGAGAGCAACTGCCCCTGTATTGTATTCTCTCATTTCATAAGCACTCTTCACACAATAGGAACCTGAAACTTTTAGAAATCTATTTCAGTACAGTAAGAATTTGAAGCAATGAGAAATTGAAAAATGAAATCTGGAACACTGTTCTCTAATAAATAGTGAATCCTTTACAATCAATTTGAATGAAATTTGGAAGTACATTGGTCTAGTTTTTATTAGGGATCAATACTTTTTTTTTTTATCTTTTACAGGGAAATTTAGGAATTGAACAAAGTCTGAGAAAAAGCAAGGAAATGGTCAAACACAACAGAGACTATTCACAAAAAATTTTAGTAGCATATGAATGCTCCTGTTTTGGTTTTTGCTTGGCAGAAGGGAGAATTCTGTGCTTTCTCTCACATACTTACAACATTCGGACAGACTAGTTCTCAAGTTTCCTAACATAGAATCTTCCAAAGGAACTGCATCTCAGGAGATCATTTTCTTTGCTTATGCTCCTTTTCTCTTGGAAAAGTTGAGCATTATATGTCCTTCCAGAAGAGAAAGAGCAATTTTGGTGGAATCCAGTTTGAGGATATTGTTTCTGTGATGATTGAGTGGGTCAAACCTATCAGGTTAGATCTACCTTTCAGAAATCTGATATTTCTCCCTTTTCTGCTGTTTAGCGTACCTGTTACCACTTGGCTTGATCCTCAGAATGTTTTCTCATGGACCTTTTCTTAGATCTTAGTATAACATTATTTTTCACAAAGGTAAAAAATGGTCTTGTTCACTTTTTAAAATTGTGCAAAGAAGAGCAATATTTAAATTGTTATTCTAGGTGCCTAAACTGATAATTTTGGAGACATAGTTTGTAATGTTGGTGTCAAAATACAAGCTAAGCACAATTTGCTGGCTGTCCAGAGAGGTCAAAGGGCTAGCTGACTGCCACAATTATCAGCTGGGATGCTTAAAGTCCACATGCCAGGAGGTATCATTATTTCAGCTGAGCCAACCATTGTCCAGGCATATTTCCTATTAAAGATTTCTGGCTTCATTTTCAGATTCGCGTTTTTTAAGTCTCTAAAGAGTCCTGAACTTGTCTGATATGCACTAGAAAATTGAGTTCGTTGTTCAAGTTTGGCTACCTTTTCTGAGAAATTCAGACAAGAGGGCTAATACTGTCATGTTTTGAAGGACAGCTTAGAAAGCCTAAATTCACTTTCCTTGTTGCCCTAGGATAGTACAAGCATGAATATATGTATTTTTTTTTTACTTTCCTGTGGAGTATTTTTGCCAGCTGGATGCCAAGTTTCCCCAGCTGGATAATTCTTTGTCATTGTTTTGAACCGATGCTACTTACAGAACTTAGTAGGAGAGTTACAAGGCAAAGGGGAACACAAGTAGAAGAAAACTCAAGCTTGGGGACCAAGAGGTCTTGTCAGTTTTACTGCAGCCCTGTTCCCCGTGTCAGTGGCTGTGTGGTGCTGAGGAAAGGCTTGGGTGGTATCAGAGGACTTCTTATTCCAGAGGGTGGGAATGGTTCCGTCCAGGGACCTCGCCAGCAGGAGCCAGGGGGATTTCCTACCCTTTCCCCAGCGTTCAGCTTGTGCCTGAGGGAAAGCAGAGGGATGTAGGCATTAAGGATACCGATCTGTGATCTCACAGATCTGAATCCCAAGTGACTACAGCACATCAAGATAATTCAAGAATGCTGGAGGTTGGTAAGTTTGTCATGACCATAGAGAAACGGTGAGAAAGAGAGGAAAAAGTTGTGTTTTCTAGTAAAAGAAAAATAATATTGATTAAAAAGCACAAGATAGTGAGAGAATTATGGGTGTAGATTCTGCATACTTTAAAACAAAGGGGACAAAATTCAGTGCTATAGGGCGTGTCATTAATTCACTTTCTAAAAATACCTTCCTGGTTTGTATATTTAATTATTTTTTCTTTTTATGGTTGGGTACGATTATATACAAGATCATGAAAATGCTACATCAAGTTCCATAGTAACAGAAGGCTCCTGGAAATTCTATATTTGCAAAGTAAAATAATTCCAAGTTACAAGGATGTAGTTTATTATTACAAATTAACCCTAAATTTGCTACAACTTCAATAATTTCTGAACAACAACAACATTACTTTTGTTTAATTTTAAACTTTATCTTTGTAACCCTAGGGAGGGAACTATGCAAATTTTGTCCAGAAACCATGATATAGATTATAGCTTGGCTTTTTTGCTTTGCTTGTTTTTTTCAGTAAGATTTTTCCTTTTGATCTCAGCTGGACTACAAATTGTTTGAGACTTTGCAAGCAAAACTACCTCCTTAGTAGTGTCTCCTAGCGATTGAAAAGCATGCGTATTTTTGAGGGGCCTTACTCTAATCTCACCTAAAATCACTGTAAATCGCTTGCAATTCAGTGGATTTTCACTGTCATGCATGCAAAAAGAAAGTCCCTGGTGTGCTGATAGCCACCTGTCATGCTGAGTAGCTGCCTTGCTCTCCCCCGCCCTTTCCTTTTGTTCTGTTTAATGCCATTGTTTCTCCTTAAAATGTCAAATACCTTTTATTTTAAAAGAGATGGAATGCTATTCTTCACTGTGTGCAATACCTAGCAAAATAGCGTCTTCATTTCCTGGCCCAGGTACGGTGACAGTAAGAATAAAACTATCACTGGTTAATAACATAAAATAATATCTATACCTATAGTAATTGAATTATTTGTAGGTTTTGCTAATGAAATCCAGGTCAAAACAATCCCTTGTCCTTCTTTGTTACGCTGGAGAACAGCCTGTTGTGTTTTCTGGGTACGACACTTGTACATGCATAGAAGCAGCTATGTGGAAAGTTCTTTAAAATTACTAAATGTGAGCTCTGCAGAAAAAGAAAATTAAAAAATCAAGAAACATAAAATCACTTCCACTCTATCCAAGGTCTTTATAAAATATTGTGCACAGAGATTATCAGACGCCAATCCCAGGTATAGCCTCGGAATCACTCTAATTGACCAAGGACAGCTTTCATGTTAGAGATTTTAAAAGGTGAATTTGGTTAATGTTTGCCCTCAGAGTCTGTGTATGTGACACCATAGATGCTGATGTGGAAGCACAGGAAGCGTGAATATGTTTGCATATTCTTGTCTTCGGCTCCAACCTAGTGGTTTTGTTTCACTCAATCCATCAGTATAACAATATGCGGTCATAGTGAGGTCACTGAAATGGAATCCTCATCTGACTCTTTTTAGCAGAATAATAATTATGACCCATTACTTTTAAATCTTGTACTTTTTCAAGATTTAAGTTAGATTTAATTATTAGATTAGTCATGTCAGTGGTAGTAATCTTCTACTCAACACATGGTGGAGGTTCTTTAATAGAAGTAGAGCTTGCAGGAAAGTCTGGCATCATACAGTCATTTTGATGCAGAAACAGGGCATTCACATGAATTAGTAGGAATGGAGTAACCAACTCATGCATATTATGCTGTTAGTTCTGGACAAAATGTTCTAAAGGAGATAGCAGTTCTCTGGTGTTACTGTGTTGGTAGTTCATTGCGTGATTTTTTTTGTTTGTTTGTTTCTTTTACCATAGTAAGAAACACTATTTATTACCTTGCTCAGAACATGTATAAGAAACCATATCTCTTCTAGATGTAGATGGAAGAGTCACAGTCATATGCAACTGGGAAGGGAGAGAATGGTCTTTCTAGGCTGTTGGGGAGAGAGTTTGACCAAAAAGATTTCAATCTCATCACTTGCTGAATTTTGTGAAAATAAAAAGGGTGCAGAGGTGTGTATGAACAGATCTTCAGACTTTTTTTTTGCATTATTTCTCAGTTTCTGTGTTAATGAAAAGCTCTGTGAAGCCATTTTGATTTTGACTGACTGTGAGCCATATTCATTATTTGTCCTCCAGTCCTGCTTAACACAGGAGCTTCAATTGCTCCCATGTGTTTATGCTTGCTCCTAAAAGTTGTTGGCAAAGAGTAACAGAATAGATTGGAGAAGCTGGAAGAAGAACAGAGTGTACTAGAACTTGAGAAGTAAAAGAATCGGATGTCCTGCCAGCATACAGTGATAATATAGGTTCCTAGAGCTAAAAATACTAAGCCAGGACTTTTTCCTCTGTGGAAGGACATATGCCTGTGAGAAGTGAGGTCCAGAAGCTGTTCAAAGAAGTTCAGGTAGTCAAAAACTCTTGAAACCTTGCCTTTGGCTTCTTTCTGACATTAGGGACAGTGCTGCCTGTTCCTTACTATTCAGCCCGTGCACCTGACTCATACATTTGTTAACCTCTCCAAAGGAACCGTTGCTATAGACGTGGCTGCCTCCCATCTCACAGCATCAAAGAAAGAGAGATTCCCCATCATAAGATTAGGGCTGAAACCAAATAACAAGGAAAGGACCAGCTTAGCAATTCAACTGGGAATGCACTTCGGGTAACTCAGACAGAACTGTTGGATATGGTAAAACATAACATCCCAAAGTTTGGGTCCTACCCCTGTCACAAAATCAGTTAAACTAGTGCAGACAGATTTCTTGATATAAGAAATGGTTAACATATTCAGCTGAATTTATTTGGAAGATTGTAGAAGCTTGTCAAATTCTGGCTCCTCTTCACAAGTTCAATTCTAAATAAATACATGCTATATAAAATAAGATGCATCACTAAAATTGTGATATTTCCATAGTAATTTTTATACTCAAAACTTGTGAAGTTGTAAGAATCAAAACTGATAACTGTTCTTTTTTTCTAACTTCTCCCAAAAATTTCATTGTATTTACTAACACTAGTTTTTTGAAACTCTGATAGAATCCTTTTGCTTTTTAGAAAATCTCTGGAGAAAAAAAAAGAACAAATTAGATTAAACAGAAGTTGAGAAAAGAGAATATATTTAACATTGTGTATTGGTTAAAACAACAGGAAAAATAATAACTAATAATATTCTGAATTGAAAACTAGCTTGGAGTCTCATTAAAACCTTAACTGCTTTAGGCTTTCCCTTCTCTCACCTGCCACCCACTGATGACCTATGAGTCACCAACTATTCCAGCTTCATCTGAAATCTTTATTAAATTATTTTAAACCCTAAAGCCCTGTGTGATAGGAAAAAACCAACAGATCAGTTTTTATACTTTTAAATTATAAGATTATCTGTAGAAAACAGAAATCATAGTTTTCTGTGCATGTATCTACGTGTATATATGTATCAACAGCTACAATGTGCATAATTGTATAGTTTTAAAGCTCATAAATAGAGTAAATTATGAAAAATGATGACATTTTAGCTCATTACAGTTCACTGTTCATAAACCAACCCTTTCAAAAAATAACTAGAGGCCTTTCAGATTTACTCAGAGTATCAGCCTCCAGGCAGCAAACAAAACGTTAATCAGGAAATACGTTTCTTCACAACTTTTTTTTTTTTTTTCTGATTAGTACAGCTCAAAATGGCTATTGATTTAAAATTATTTTTATTCAATAACATAGAATAATACTAAAGGCACTGTTTTATCAGTGTTTTTCTCTGTTACCAAGAGCTTGGCCTTAGTCATTGTCTAGATACCTCTCAGCAATTACATCTGCAGGTAACTGCCTGCTGTTTGTCTCACCAAGGCACAGACCACATCTCTGTGAATAAATTGCAAGGTCATTAAAACCAAAAGTCTTATCGACCTGATGCAACTGCTTACTGACGGCTACTGGACCTGGGTGTTTCAAGTGGCGTTTGAGGTTCCTAACCAGCATACTACCAGAAAAATGATATCTGCATCGCAATGCTGCTTGGTTTCTCTTGTGTGTCCTGTAGAACAGTCACTGTGAGTACCTACTTCTAGAGGAGACTTTGCAGATGTAGGTCCTGCAGGGTCTGTTAGTTACACCACAGCTCAAGGAAGACATATGTCAGCCCACCCGCCTTCACCTGTACCTTCAGCGTGTGCTCTGCAAAACAGGAGTTTCTATTGGATGCATTAGGTGCCTCCTCATTCAGCATTTCAGGGTCTATTAATTTTGCTACTATTGTTAATTCTTCTTGTGTATTGTATAGAAAGTAATTTATCTATTAATTAGGTAATATTTAATTATCTTACCATGTAAGGTAAGCAAAGTCTGCAATATTTAACTCCACTGTGAGTTTGGGATGGAACACAAAACACATCTAGGACTCCAGAGTACTTCTCAGTCATTTAACTGTTTGGCCAACCCTTCTTTGCCACCTTCCCATAAAACATGGACCTACTGTAAGTGCATACCAAAATTCTTAACAGGACAGAGGAGCAGTACTTGAAGTATCAACAAAGGATTCGATGAGTTGCAGCAAATAGTCAAAATAACAACAGCAAACTGGCTGATGCTTTGCAGTGTGCACAATAAAGTGCTGTGAGAGGCAGAATTACACAGGAGTTTAGGCTTCTCTGTCATGAAGCACTTGCTTCAAGCATACGAATAATCTTACAGAAATTATTTCAGATCTGTTAAGTTTCCTTTAAGCATGTGACTAATAACCCTCCTAGGCCAGGACATTAATCATGGCTCCTTCAATAGGTAAGATGATCATTCAGATATGGTCATTTTGTGAACATGCTTTTATAACTCCTTTAAAATACAGATCTATGTCACTGATGACACATATGATGGAAAGAGCAGTTGAGATCAGTGCTAGTACCAAAATATAACCTTTTTGTTGCATGAACTAGGTGCACTGACAAACCAGTATAACTTATTCCTCTTGCTTAGGCTGACATGGAATTCTGTCACTGTACACACTTTTTTTTCTGTTTGATTTTTCTTTTTTTTAAATAATTAGCAGAATCAGAAGTGATTCAGCTTTGCTTTTTAAGATAACCTTTACTTCAGACAAATCTCCACCCTGGTCAGCTGTTGAGGCTACTGTTAGTATGTTGATTAAGAGGGAATGAAACCTACCCCTTGTGACTTTTGTGCTTCTTTTCCAACCTCTTTTCATCTGTCTTCCCTTTGCACAATTATGTACCTCCTCTTTTAATTTGTATTTTATACTTTGCCCTGTTTGTTACTCCTTTCTTTTCCTTCCCAGTTGACCTATCTTCTCCTTGCCTCTTGCAGAAGTGAGAATATTTCACCTCTGTATCTTGAAATCCTCAGAGCCATCATGCTTATTTATGGGTCCATTACAGACGTTCTATTCAAAACCTATTTTGCATTTTATCATGTTTGCTTGTTATGCTAGAAGCTGAAAATCCCAAAATATGTGTGTCATAAGATTTTCATGGAATCCCCAATCTTAGACAAATGGGTTCAATAAGCTTGATTTAAAAAAAAATAAAATAAAAACCCACAGAACTTTCTCATCTGTAAAGCTATAAAGAAGGCATTTAGATTTTACATATGTATATCACAGAAATATCTTTTAAGAAAATAATTATATATCTGCTTTGATAATCTATGTAGAAAAAAAATAAATTTCACTGTAGATATACAATTATAAAGAATTGGAACAGAGTGAATAAAGGCTGCAGCCTAGTGCTGAATCATGGACCTCTCTTTCCTTGAGGTTGATCACCTAAACATATAGTGTTTTAAAATTAATTATTTGCAAAGGTCAACAAAATAATTTATGGGACGTTTTATGCAGATCAAAGAACTTCAGGTCCTTTTCTAAACTTATAATAATGTAGATCATCTCAACTGCTGACCTTCAAAAGACCATATTTGACGTCACGAAGTTCTACTGGAATGACTGCCTGCTCGTTATGTTTGTAGCACAATGAATTTTCTAATCTTCACACCTAAGCAAGATTACACTGTTGTCTAGTAGATGCTGCCCTTTCCTTTTTATAAGCACCTTGTCAGACATTAAATATTATTGAGGTAGAAGCATCTCTTACAGTTCTTCTGAAAGTGTACTGTAATGTCTCCTTATGAAGTAAAAGAGGGGATAAAAAAAAAAATTCTCCAGAATTTTTTCAGTAGAAAATGTAGATGAAGGTGCTGTTCTTGCCACAGAAGCATAAGCATGCAGATAAATGACCAAAAATGAAGAGCTGTAGTTTCCCTGTTTTCCTTTGCTCCTGGAAGAAAGTAACCTGCCACTGGTCTCTTTCCACTGTATTTTTTTTTTAGAGTCTCTATTTTCTCAAATCTTGTCTCAGCCACAGTTTGAATTAATGCTCTCTAATCCTATCTCTCCTACTCTTGTGCTCTAGTGCTCTACAATATCAAAAAAACTCCCGTGTCTCTTAGCTCAAAAATGTAGCTCAGTTGCCTGAGAGTGGCCTTTGGCTTCTACTGTGTTCCCAGGACTCTAACAAATTTAAATCTTATTCTGCAAAGCTCTTTCACTTAGGCTGAATGTATTCCAATTGAAATATCTCATGCACAAGACTGAATAAATATAACTGGATATGTGGGGAAGTTCTGGATCCATTTTCGCCTAGTGTAACATGCTTTGTAAGACAGCACATTATCCATGTTGAAATTAACTCTACAGCTATTCAGATATAAAAATAAGAAACCAAATGCATCTATAGTGATAAATGTGTCTTGTGCTCATCAGTCAAACTAGCTGTACTTGTCTGTCTTCTGTGAAAAACAAAGCTTAAAAAGCAATATATTTTAAAATAACAAGGAGAACCATTACAGTACTTAAATTCACGCAGTCTATCTGAACAACAAGTAATGCAACATTTCCTTAACTATAGTAAAGCTAAACTAGAGGCAACCCACAGATATGGGCAGTTGGTGAGTGGGTAGCGCTCCAGTACAGTCATGCCTGAGGAGTAATTGCATTGTAATTGGTATTTTTTGCTTTTGCTCTCAATTACCCGGTTTCCAGCAAGTGGATGCTCTTCTCCCCCCACACACTCCTCTTACCTGACATGGACTGGGGGAGTGCAGACAACTGAGGGAAATTCTAGAATGCTCCAAATAAAATTAAACTTTTCTCTCAATATTTTTAACAAGAAGACGCATCTGTTTTGTTGTAAAGATGAGCTGGCTCAGCGTGAAGCCTTTATGAATTGTCCAAAAGGTACAATGCTGCACCAAATTCTCTACAGTCTTCTCCTTCAGAACACTTCTATCCCACAGTAATTGCCTCTTCACTTCTCAGTAACTTTGTACCAAGGGACAGTGAAAATAGATGCTCCTGTGCTGTGAGCTAGCAAAGCGATCTCAAGTCCTTCTCATATGTATATTGGGGGATACTGTTTCCAAAACAGATTACATTTTTTTCTGAAAACATCCTACTCACCCGTCCCCTAGGGTCATGTTCACAGTTTCACTCAACTGTTACACAGTAGGTAGCAAGAATTGTGTGGAACACATTTGACTTTTATGTGGAAAGGCTTGGCATAATGGCCAGGGAACACCATAAAACTTCTAGGTTTTGAAGCCTTCAGCATTTTGCCTTGAACTTCCCATAAAAGTAATTTTTTCACCCACAGATATCTCCATTTGCTGTCACATCAATGAATCTGCCTGGCTGATATTTTGCAGGGAAATAATCTGAGGGAAACTTTGTGTTCTTCTGGCTTTATTATTGTCCACTCTTCAAGACTCTGAAAACAAAATAAATATCCGATGTTAGTTGGAAGTCACTATTTTGATTTAGTTTTGCTCACCTCTCCAAATTTAAGACTGAATCTATGTACAAGATCAGTTATCTTTTGCTAGTAAGTCTTACTTGACTTTTTTTGTGTTTGTAACACAGCCAACTTTGTTCACCTGTAGGTGCAGACTGGGAATTTCCCAACATTTAAGTATGCTTCTGTATTAGGAGTGCTCTCGTCAGCACCCTTGCAGAAAATGGGGATGGCAGTCAAGGCCATCTGTTAAGCACTCCTGTTCTGTATGTCTGTACCAATATTTGATGGGATCAGAGTTGGAGATGCACAGATTATCCTCCCTTTCTACTCTGTGCTGGTGAAGCCTTACCTGGAGCACTATGTCCAGGTCTGGGCTCCCCAATTCAAGAAGGACAAGGAAGTACTGGAGAGTCCAGTGCAAGGCCACTAAGGTGTTGAGGGGACTGGAGCATCTATCATAGGAGGAAAGGCTGAGTGAGCCGAGTCTGTTCAGCCTGGAGAAGAGGATGCTGAGGGGGGGATCTCATCAATGCTTATAAATATCTAAAGGGTGAGTGTCAGGAGGATGGGGCCACAGACTCTTCTTAGTGATGTCCAGTAACAGGACAAGAGAGAATGGTCACAAACTGGAAAACAGGAGGTTCAACCAAAACATAAGGAAATACTTCCTCACTGTGAGGGTGACGGAGCCCTGGCACAGGCTGCCCAGAGAGGCTGTGGAGTCTCCTTCTCTGGAGACTTTCCAAACCTGCCTGAATGTGCTCCTCTGTGATCTTCTCTAGGCAACCCTGCTCTGGCCATGAGGTTAGACTAGATGATCTTCAGAGGCCCCTTCCAACCCCTACCGTTCTGTGATTAATTAAAGCACTACAAAGAAGTCAATAGTATAGATTGATGCTAACCAGGGAAAATGTCAGCTCCTTATTGAATGAAACAACACGGTTAGGCTAGCAACTGCAGAGATTGTATGACCAGGGTAAACCAGTGTGCTGCAGAACATATAGCCAGCCTTACTTTAATGCCGTAGTAAGCAGTAGAGCTGTTAAGGGTAGTGTTGCCCCCAAGGCTTATACATGCAGTACACGGTGTCTTTTTGTAAAAATTGGCAACATTGTGAAGAGCATTACAGAAAGCAGGTAGGACTGTTATTGTTGGGTTTGTCTGTGCAAAATGTAATCCTAGTGAAATCTGTTTAGTGACATCTATTAACTTAGAGAAAAAAATACACATTACATAGTTATATTTCAAGTTTTCTAGCAGGCTATGGTACCAAATACGTCCGCAATCACTGTGATATGACACATGAATGCAACCTTTCCTAGCAACTGAGCTGTTAGTGCTGTAGACAGTGGTTCAAAATTCAGTGTATGCACATATGTTAGAAGAAAATAAAAACCCCCCCAATATATTCTCCCACTCTAACTCTTCAAGAGACAAATATAGAACTACTGTAAAACTTAAGACACAAAATAAATCAGATACTGCCTGCTGCTAGGAATATTCTTTGACAAAGAATGATTATAGAAGAAATGAAAGATATATCTTGAAAATTAATGAGATACTTAAAAGTCACCATTGCTTTAATTAAGAAATTGAGAGATGAAGATTATTTCAGTATCCATAAAGAAGTTAAAACATTTAAAGTGCAAATAAAAAATATGCTTGTAACAGTCCCAATATGATCACCGCATTATTAGATTTCCATTGGATTTCTCTGAAGTATTCAGTGCTGACAAACTCTGATCCTGTTGGCTTCAGGAACACAGTGAGGCCAATACTCTGTTCTTTAGACGTGTACACCTACAAATTTTATCAATGCCAAGTTGGTCCCATTTTAGGAAAGCTTTATCTCAAGGTCTCATGATAGTAGGAGAGTTTGTGACTACCCAGTTTGTAAATACTTTGCAGTAAAATCATTGCTGCTGCCTCTACTTGTGCTATTGTGATTTGTTAGTTTTATTACCATCCAAATCTGAAATAGATGTCAAGAATGGGAATCAGTTACGTAAAGTGTGGTTTAAGAGTTTCTTTGAGGTTTCGTATTGATTTTTTTTTTTTTTTGACATTTCAGGTTTACAGCAATCATTTACAAATTTCTGAATACTATGGTTATGATTTCAAAGTACCAGTCATAACATATTAATATTTTGTGTACAGTGAAAACAGTAACTCTCACAGTTTTAATGGTAATTTTCAAGAACAATTGCTGTCTTTTATTATCATGTGTCACAACAAATAATTGCGTATAAAAAGTGTGCCAGTTCATCCTTACATATTAAAATGTTAAATTGCTGTAGTACTGCAGTATGGTTTCAAAGCTGTAGTAGATGCAACAGCAGCAACTCTAATATATGAAAGCCATAATAAATATATTTTTACGGTTTTAGCTTAATAACCATTTTTAGTCTTCAAGAAGTGGCAATAGGAAAAGCAAAATGTAAATATGTAAGAAATTGTTGAAAATTTGTTGAAACTTTAACTTGTAAATTACAGTTCACTTTTGTTAATTTTAAACAATGGTATTAAACTTGGTAGCGTTATTTAAAATAAGGTACAAAAATATTATGGGATCTAATGAATGGAGCAAGATAAATTCAGATAATATACACAAGGATTTAATTATAAAGTTGCCTAGTGAATGGAATTAGCTATCAAGATATCAGTTCTCTCTTGATAAATGATTTTCTCTGTGTGTGTGAGCCTAGTAGACCATTAGTGAAAAGGTCATAACACGTTATAGTCAGGTAATGATGATATATTAAGAGTCTCTATTGCATTTGTATTACTTGTTGGCTTGTGCATTATTGTATATTTACACATCCAGAGTAAACTCTTACACTCCACACAGATCTGTATTTGACAGCCAAGGGTTCTGCTAAGGCTAATATTTGGAGTTAATTACCAGGGTGAGCATCTTCCACAAAACACTCTCTAAAACCAGCTGACTTCATTGTGGAGGTAATGATCGCTTACTTCAAACGCTCAGCCTTTCATAATCAGTCTGGGAAGCCAAACTGCACACAGCCCAGTGCTCCTCTGAGAGACTGGCTGGGTACCCTGGAAGATCCCAGAGCTGGTGAGCATTTTGGTGTCTTATTCAAATAATAAGCTGATGTCTAAACTGACCCAGAAGTTAATTATGAAGTCAAAACCACACCTGTTGTGTCACTTGCCACCAAACTAAGAGCAATTATATTAATCAAATTTAATAACAACTTGTTATCAGTGAGCAGCAATCAATTGACACAGAAAACTGAGACTTGGTGTTTGAGTGACTCATACACCAACTTTAGCATTTTGCCCTGTGCTTTAGGAACTAGTGACATAATGACATATAATTATTTTAAATATTTTATAAACTGCAGTGAATTTCCTAATGCTGTTTGCTAATTATGCAATATAATTTTAGGGAAATTTCATGGATGTTGTAATAGAACTAGGATGAGTCATTTGTCACCACAAGATTGTAGAGAAATCCTCACTCCTATAAATAGAGCCATAGGCATTATATATAAACTGTGTCTTTTTATGTAGTGTGTTTTAAAAATATCTGTATCTCTAATTACTACTGCTATTTTGATAAATAATAGTATAAATGTTACTTTACTTGCATACTACTAAAGAGTACTGGCAGGAGTTAGAAAGATCATCCTTGAGCTACAACAGAATAATGAACCTTCTAAAACGTCATGATTGGAATATTTTAGGAAAATATCTAAAGCACCAACTCCAAGGTATTACGAAAACATAGAATGAAAGAGTTCACCATCTAAATAGACTAGATCAAAGAACAGGGAATGAAAACATGTGTGAGGAGATTGGAAACTTTTATGCAGAAAATCAATGGTAGTACTGAGAATAGAATTCTTAGAAGCTTTATGCTATTATTAAATACTACTACTAATAATTATAGTACTGACTGAGAGCTGTGGTTAGGATTAAATTATCTGTGAATAGAAGTTCAGCTGACAGAAAAGATTTTCTGAAATTATTCTGAATATTTTATCTCGCTAATGTAAAAGACACAGATTATTATTATGAAAAACTATATATGAGAAAATATGGGAAAAGCAGTGAAAACAGAGGTAGACTACACTACTTACAATTTTCTTGGCTACATCTTATTAATATGCTTCATACCAGATGTGAAATGAAGTCCCGGTTCAGAATGTTTTCATTTTATGCTAAAAGGAATTGCATGTCAAACATCTGCCTCAATCTGTGCTCTTATATCCACCTTTGGACAGCCGAATAACAACTGTGTTCTTCACAGTGCTAAGCTTTCTATTACAGCCAGAGATGCCTGAACCCCCATGCTGTTCCCAAGCAATAGTGCTTACAGAACCCTTGATCTTACAACGACATGTAGTAATGTGTGAGATAACAGGCAAAGATATCTCCCTGAAATTGCTAATCTTAGGAAGTTAGCTTTGAAAGCTTTAGGTGAGAAACTCAGAATTTCTCTCCCTTAACAGGCAGAGGACAGATTTGCAGCTTCTCCCCAGTAGTGTTCCCCAAACTTGCTCCATTATGGCAATCCAGCTAGGACTACCCTCACATGATTTACATGCTCCCGAGTTGTCTCTGTAGCACCTTAGTTTTACCCACCCTGCCCGCCAGCAGCCAGCCCCCACCGCGGCCATAGCTCCGATCCGTCAGTGTCAGCCTGGTGAGCAGATCGGTCACTCTGGCTACCTGCACAATGTTTTAGGACTAGTAGTCACCCTGAACAAACTGGCAGTTTCTATCTATCTGTGCTAACATGGATAGAAGCGTGAGTGTCTCCAGCCACACGTAGTTTAGTAACTAGGATGATCTTGGATGTGGTCTCCACAACCATGTTTCCCCCGAGTGAAGAGCTAGCGATGCTTTACGTCACGTGAACCTACCTTGCTCCACAACGGAGAAAGCACCTCTTCATAAAGTACTGTCTTTCTCTACAGATTATTCCTCTGTTTCTCTTAGTCCATACAGAAAATATCTTCCCCAGGGCATCTTGGGAAAAGCAGATGGCATTTAGTAATACGTAAGTGTCTAGGGAAATGTGGGCATTTTCTTTGCAGGTAACTTGCATTTCTATGGTGTGGTCCAGCTAGTAAATGAGAGAGGCCCCAGAGAGTTCTGCAGAACTTACAGGGAGATAGATAAATACACCTGGCCTCTGCATGTGGGATGAGGATGTCTTTGTATGGACCACAGAAAGAGGTGTGGTGAAATACCTGTTTCAGACCTGCTTCTATCTAGATGGCAGCAGTCTCCAAGATTTGTCATTCCCATTTCATGTACAATTTCCTGAGGGAGTGTTGGCTATGGAAGACGACTTGCAAGCAGGTCTTCCTGCTGCGGGGTTCAACAACATCTTCACGTGCTTCTGCAGCACAGCCCATGAATTTGACTTGTAGGCTATTATTGCAGGTACTCTGGTAAGATTTTATAGACACAATAGTCAAGTTGAAAAGGCTCTTCAGGGGTATCAAAAAAAGAAGTTGCAAACAGTTACAGTGCGCTCATCTAGAGCTTAAGCTAAATATCACAGCTCTTTCAGGCAGGTAGTTGAAGTATAGGGAAGAACTTTGACTCATCGTGCAGGTAGAGTACTTTTGAGTTACTTCACAAAAGAAAGATCAACTTGATTCTTACTGACAGTTTAACAAATGAGTCATGCCATCTATTTTTAATAGTAGTTCAGATCTCCTCAAACTTTCTGTAGATTAACTTCAACAAAATATTTCCTAAGAAATGACAGATTATTATTCTTCATGCTCAGGTGTCTACTAACTCGTTAGTCAATCTGCAATGAACAAATACCCTTAGGATATTTCTCCTTTAAACAGCTGCCACTTTCATTGTCATTAGTTGGCACAGGACAAAAAAGGAATTCCTTCTGTAGCATTATTATACAAATGGAAATCTGAAGGAATATTCACAGAGCTACAGGTTCTCTGTTTTGCATAAAAAAATTAAAGGCATCAAAATTAAGCATTTTCTAAGGACTACTGATTAAAAAAAAGGAGTTGGCTGGTACGATTGAATTATGTTGTGTACAGATATCCTGATTTTCTTTCTAATGTAACAATTTCTTTCTGTTCTAATTTAGTGGCTGAGCAACTAACAAGTCTACTGGTATATGCCGACAGTATGCTCTGAAATATGGATTTCTCATTTTCATTTTTTTATATTTGCTCAATAAATATATGAAATGAATAATTATGGTAAACAGTTTGAATAGAGTGAGACCACATAAATTAGTACACTAAAAGATGTCATGTACTAGTCACTAAAATGGACTACTGAGACAGTAATAAGAAAAAGAAATTGGGAATACTTTTGAAAATTACTTAGTTTACAGGCAATAGTTGAAAAGAAAAGGGGGAAGAAAGTAGAGAATTTTATGTGAATAACTTAGCAAACACCCAAGGATGACAGGGTAAGACTTCAATTCAAGGTAGACTTCTTAAAAGAAGATGCAGTAACCTTGCATATAAAAGCTCTTAAAAATAGTTGTCACTAAGATCACTAAATAAATCAGTTATATGCTGCTTCTCAGATCAGCATGCATATTCAAAAAATTAACAAATAACCTTTGACAAATTTGCAGATATTTCTAGCAAAAATCAAAACAGCAAAGAAGCTGTAAAAATGAAAAAGAACAACTACAAGTACATGAAAACATTCATGATTCTAAGACAGTTACTTGAGAGCCAAAAATCTAAACTAAACTTCAACTTTATTGAGAGTTGAGAGCATCAAGTGTTTCATATGGGTTGGTCGTAGGACCAACATTCAATATTTCAAATAAAAGATGATCAGACTGTAGGGATTACTTGCTGCACTGAGCATATTAATTTTCCTATAGAATGCATTCCTCTCCCTCAATGTAAACAGCTTAGTCAGGAGAAAATAAGTTTGATAAGAAGCTGCACTGGGGGGAGAAAGTCCTGGAAATGGGCAGGAGCTGCCTGGTACCGTGGTGCTCCACAGCCAGATGCTGCCATCCTGCAGGAAATCCTTGTAGAACCTGATGTTGCTTAATGAAGCGTTAGTTTTTATCCTGTTCTTGTTTCTACTTTCCCCTCTCTAGGGGTGAGAAGATTACATTCCTGGCCAGCAGAGAGATCAGAAACAGACAGTATTTTGCAGTTCAGGTCAGGTAACGAGTTCAAGGATTACCTGAAGTTAGTGCGCTGGAAGCTGGGGAGCCCCTGTGATACATCTGCAGCCATGTGCCTTTGAGGTACAGAGGTATGTTAAGGGGCTGTTTTCAAAAGTGATGTTGCTATTCAGAAGTAATTGGCAGGTACATCCCCAAGCACACATGAAAGCTGTTTGTCCCATCTTAGTATACACCAACCTTCTCTGCAGCCAGGCACTGTAAAAGGTCTGTTATTGAGCGGTTGCCCAAGGCTCCGCAGCAGTGTAAGCAGGTTGTCCCAAGGTTCTCAGCCTGAGCATTTTCATACCCCAGACTAGTGAAACGAAGCGCGTAGTAAATATGCTGCAGGTAATAATCATCGTGGTAATGGGTATATGGGAAGATATTGCTACCGGTGTCTCCCTTATGTATTCATTTATGAGTGATCTTATCAGGATGAGAGCTTCAGCTCTGAGGCTGGATGTCTGGAATAATCTCATTGTCTGTCTTTGGCCAGGCATTGCAACTGGACGCTAATTTACAGTGAAATAATGTAACCTCCAGCTCCCCAGAACTGACCTTGTGTCACATCTCATCTAGTGTGAAAGTGATGCCCCTCTCCATCCACTTCAGACTTTCAGCCAGAAGAATTGCTGAAATACGTCTTCATGTAAGTTCATGAAATTTTTTAAAACATGCATAAGTTTTGAACATGGAATGTTGCTCAGTGATTTTTATAGGTACTTTTCACAGCTAATTTCAAGCTTCTCTGATGAGACACACCAAATGGCTGTTATTAGAAACTAGCTAAAGTCTTTGCAGAGCCTTAAAAGCAGAATTCATTGCATCTCTCTTTTTTGGTTCTCTGAATGTTTTGCCACAGAACTCTTATAGCTTTCATTACTCTTAGCTGTATTTTATTCTTAAAATAAGCTTAAAATTGACCTATATGAGACAAACAGTTTAGTGGGAAGGTAAATTATTAGTCTAAGTTGTTTGAAAGCAGTGAAATGGAGATGAAATTGATTTGATCCAAAATACATGGTAAAAATTTAGGATAGATTTTCTCCGTGGAGTCAATAGGAGTTATTTAATAAAATGAGTTTGTTGGTGCTGAGGTTCCAGAGTTCATGCTTGACCATTCTGAGGTTGGGGTGGGTTGCTCCAGATGAGCTCTATGCTGTCTTTGTAGATAGAACACCCCTAGGCAACCCTAGGTGTGCATTTCCTGGTTTAGTTTCACTTTGCGTGCACTAATGTTACTCTTATGTGAATCACATTTGTTGCAGGGGACAGTTGGGACGATTCACTTCACAGAAAACAAAAAAGCTTGCAGGTTGCATCTACATTAGTTTTTTAGTGTGATTCTGGATCTGTCAGAGGGGTGCCTGCTAAAGCCCCCAATAATCCAGCGAACTCTAACTATTGGATGAGTGGAAAGATGCTGCTGAGGTAGCCTTTCCACCAGCTCTACTTCTATCTCAGGCTGCTGAGATCAGACCATGAAGAAAAATGGGGATGTAACTGCCAAATAATTTCCTTCAGGTATACTGGACCAGTTGCTGTGGGACAACTTTCTTGAAATTCTCTAGGTGTAATGCTTTGTGTTAGAATTCAGAAGGTAGAGAGCAAGTCCTAACTTTGAAAATACCTCCACAAGGAAACAGAAAAGCATCTTTTGTTTTACTTTGTAGGTACTGGTTTTGTGGTACAGAAATATATTCTATCAACTGTGTATTTGTTTGGGTTTGTTTCCATGTTTGTTGCATCAATAAAATCTAAAATCTGCACCTGTTTGTTTTGGCACCAGGAACAGTTAGTTGTCTAGCCTGTATAAACATTTCCCACCTGCCTTGCCTATCTCTCCTCTAGTGATAAATACCCACCACGCTTGCTGTGGGTAATTAGCAGGCCAGTTAATCCAGGAGAGGCAAATACTTTCTTTCAGACATGTCCAACACTTTTTTTTTTTCCTACAAGCACTTCTGTATTAGAAATTATAAGAGAGATTTTTATTTTTTTTTAAGATACACAGAGAGAAAACAGAAAGCATTTCTAGATGATGTGTTGTTATGATGAACAGGCATTAATAATTGACATTTGTGGTGAGAGAGAAGGCAGTACGCACTCTGAGGGATTGTGATGATATCATGGTAACCATGAGAGCAAAGCCCGAGTGGTCTGTGATGACGGCAGATATGTGCCTCGCTTTATACAAGCTGTTCCTCTGTTAGATGGTTTATATTTGACGGAAATCCATTTATTACATTCATACGTAAAATATCTACACGTAGTCCTGAAAGTTTGCTGGGGACAAGATTAGGTCAGCTCAGCTGCACAGGAGAGAACAAACTGCTGTGAACTTCAAGCATCACCCCAGTGAAATGAAGTGGAATTTCTGTCCTTGAGTTACAAGGGGAATAGCTGTGCTGTGAGGGAGGAATGTGCCTGCTTCCTGGGCGTGATTGGTGAGATTTTCATCCTGCATGGTCAGGGCACAGGCTGGTTTATCAGCAATTATAGTTAGCTCCTCTGAATTGTCACAGTTGCAATTTCCTTTGGTAATCTCTTTTGTCCTCCTACCCCAGGCCCTCCAAATACAGTGCAAAGATGTGTCTCTTCTGTGATTACAGACATGCATCCTATTGCCTTTGCCTAACTTAAAAGCTATATGGTCATATGAACAGCTGCTAAAGCTTGTCTTCTTCATGTCCTCACAAATCAGTTTACGATAGCTCCTCAGAAAGATTCTTTTTTGAGGCCTCTTTTTTTTTGCCTTGAAAATTATTACACTTACCAACATACAAATAGTTACCATTTTCACTCTACTCATTTAGTAACTCAGTTAACTTGGTGGCAACCATTTCAAAGGGTAGCTTTGTGGCTGCCAAAACGAAATGCTGGAGGACATCCTCGGGTCCCACCATTTCAGAATGGTGAAGACAGGCACCTTCTGAGTGAAGTCTGGTAGAGGACAGTGGACCTCCCCACTTGTAGCTGAGGTCTTGTCTCAGGGTTCTGCTGCCTTTCCTTTCCCCTAAGGAAAGGCTGCATGATAGTGATGATACAGAGCTGCTGCTGCTTGCAACAGGCTTAACTAAGGATGTTTTGTACATTAATAGTTTTCACTTGTGTTCAGCCATTCTGTTTAGCTGCATGAGCTGGCAAAACAACTGAGTTCTGACATTAGAGAATCCCTCTGGTATGAGAATTTCTTTGCTGGCAGACACATTCCTGTCTTCATGACACCACCAGGCACAAAGAGACCCACCCTCATTAGGTATGGTTATGCTGTAGTTACTAAATGTGTGTTCCTGGGAAAATAAACACGTAGCACATAGTTGCAGAGCACTTGACATAACAAAGCGTTCTTGGTCTCCTTCCTGCTACGCAACTTTGCTGCATAAACCTCTGTTTGAGGTGGTACTTATTTGGCAGCAGTATTGCTTCAGGCTAAGTATAAGCAAGTATATCTTGTCCTTTATGTAAGGATGATAAAACCCTAAATATCGGAAAACAAAGTTCATAGTCTCATCCTGAACCTTTCAAGATGGCAACTGAGCTGTCACAAGCTGCTGCTGACTGACGTACAACCTAGGATTGCATACATGATTGTAATAAATACTTGCTCTAAACTCATATGTGCTAACACTTGGAAAAAAAGAAAATCTCTTCAGTGTTGGAGTTTTAGTTACCATTGCAATGTAAGATACCTGGTAATGTCATGGCTCGTACCTTGAATTAATACATGATCAGTTTAGTATAGCTTGTGGCTCGCTGCAGGGCGGTTGGAGTAGATGACCTCTCACGGTCCCTTCCAACCCAATGCACTCTATGATCTCAGCCATCACTTTCCTTCAAAATGATTTTCAAGACTGCAAGAATGTCTGTGAAATGCCGTCGTAAGAGAGGAGTAGGTTCTTTGGAATTTGGTTATACCCTTATTGCCACGATATCTGGTGGGAAGAGCAAGGCACCGTCCTGAGCAAGTGAACTATCCCAGTTCTTTTAAGTTGGTGAAGAGAGATCAGCTTCTCCAAGGGACAGTTTAGAGCAGGAGCCTAGCACAGCTGTCCTTATGCATGCCCTGCAAGATCTCTTCAGTCTCTAATTATCTGTATAACCTGAGTTTTCTATAGCATCCAATGCCATCACAACTAATCTTTTCACATGTTAATTAGATTGGTATTGTATGTAATGACAAAATTCATTTTAACTTTACATAGAATATAAAGTTGCCATGTTGATAGATTTTACACAAATGTCTGTTATAAAGTTATACAAAACACATTATTATTTTCTATATAAATACATAAAGACAAAAGTAGTGTTTAAGGGTTCTTTTAGGCATATTTCTTAAAAATAAATAAGGGGTCAGTGAAAGAAGAATGTGTCACCTTATTTAGTAGTGAATAGGTATCATTACTTGCTAACCCTGATTAGTAAAACTATGCTTCCTGGTTCAGGCACACACAGTTCACATGCATACCATTTTGTGAAGAAAAAAAAAGTCTGCAGGATTTATTGCATCTTGCTTTCAAGCTCTCAAATTAAAAGATTAAAAGAATTTAATAACTGGATCATGTTGTAAAATATACGAGGTCTCATGCAAGTATCACAAGTCCCAGCGTCAACAGAAAAAACAGTTCTCATGGTTTCATGCTGAGTCCCAGAAAATGCAAGCTTTTAGTCACCTTTAGTCAAACCAGGACATCCTTTTTTCAAGGATTATATAGTTCACTTCCTCAGCTCAGCTGGACTGCGTAAGGATCGCTTACTTCCTGCATCCTGAGTTAATTTTGCCAGTGTAACTTCAGTTCACACCTTGCTTCCTCTACCATACGCATATCGAGAGGTTTTTCTTTCCATAGTGCATTATTTTATTCTATAAATATAACTTTGCAGATGTTCCTTCACACAATAAAAAAGGGGAGGAGGGAGAAGCACATCTATTATCTCTGGTCTCTGAGTGATGTTCAAGGCAAATAAATTCTAACCAGTGAAGGGCATTCTTTCTTTTGTTTATTCACTTCTGTGTATAAGAAATGGATTGGCAGAGCCATACTAGGTGTTCCCTGGTGATGTTTATAAGGAGGAATATTTTCTTTTTTTCCCCAGTATTTGTGTGAGTATTTGTGCCAGAGATTATTTCAGTTGAGTGAGTTATGCTGGCATTTTAGGCTCACTTACTGATTGTATTAGAGTATGAGTATCATAGCGCTTTTTCAACATTTCTTTTTAATACCATTTTCCTACCTGCACACTAGGATATGATTCTTTATTCTTTTCGGCCAGACAGCCAATTTTAGAGGTTTCCTAGGCATTTGTTTCTGACCCTGTGCTACAGTTTTTGTTGTTCCAGGACTCCTGCATATGGAGTTACCCGAGTTGGAAAAAAATCCTCCAGGGTTTTCTGGTTTGTTATTTAACCTGAAAAATGTAATTGAATTAATCTACAGCATATTTCCATAAATGCTTTGGATTGATGATACATGAAATACAGGGGTGTGTTTTGTCAGATAGATTATGACTAATTCTATTAAAGTTGTGTTTCTTGAGGAGATTAGAATTTAAATCCATGTTGCAAAAGTCAGGCAAAAAATGTTTTGTAGTCACTGGTCCTCTTTTCAACACTACACTCTTCTGTACATACACTTGATTTTATTTGTGTTATTTCTGTTGCATGCAGAAGTGAAACAACTGCTCTGCTTTGTCTTTCCTCTATCCAACTTCGTTACCTTTTGGTAATGCTTATTATCTGGAAGAGTTTAGTTTCCTGTTGTCAATGGTCTGGGTCACAATTCCTCTTACATTGTTTGCTGTTTCTACAGATCATGAATTTGGTTGCTGGAATAATAAAGAAAACCCAACAGCTAAAACATGTAAAACAGAGCATTTAAAAGTATTCCTATCACTAAAGAATTTGTTTCATATAGATAACATAGGCCTGAAATAGCTCTCTTAAAGGACATAGTCTAATATTTCACTTCTCCAAGACTTCCAGATGAGGAACCTCCTGAAGACTACAAATTCACGCTCAAAGATATTTGCATTAGCCTTTATCTTAAGTCTACATTAGCTTATCATCACAGCATTGTAATCATTCTTCATCTGCAGACCCGGGAAGAGCGATATTGCTTCTGTCTAAAAGGTGACAAACTACAGTACTGAAAGGATAACTCTTTCAAGATCATACAAAAGTCTGTAGAATATCTAGGAATAATCTGAGTTTTTCCTAATTTGTGACATAGTGTGAAGCTGCTCATTTATCCTTCCTCCATCCACAAATCATAATTACCAAAATGAGATGAAACGTGGCAAAAGATGATGAAATAGTCTGTGATAGACAGAAAGAAAGATGATGACAGCCTTAAAGGAGAGGTACAGTCCTGTTTGTGCACTGGACAGAGATAGACTTTCTGCCACAGAAGATCCCAACATGGAATCTGGATTTAGTCCCTTGCTTTTCGCCCATTGGGGGATGGAGATTTACAAGACATCCTATTTCTTCAGAAATGCTCAGCATAATAGAGTATTAAGAATAGTTATGGAGGCAGCCCAGGTAATCACTAAGAACTGTGACACACCTTCATCTCCCTCTCCTCTGTCTGATGCTAAGTCTGTGAGAGAGGAAGGGGCCTCCTAGAATCATTGACTTTCTCTATGCAAATCCGCCCTCTCCCACCAAAAGGTTGCATTTTTTCTTGATTTGTTTTGCACTGTATGGAATTGCCAGCTGCACATCCTTGCAGGCAACTGCTCTCTGCACCCTTTGAAATCAGGACACGCATTTTATTTTTTTATAGTCACAAAATAATATTTGTGCTTTAATATTTGCAGAAATGTTTTTCCCAAATTTATTTGCACACCAACACAGTCTCTTCACACCCTCAATAATTCCAGTGTCTATGATACTTAAAATGGCTAATTATTTCTTCAGCTTCCATTTGCACCTTTTGGAAGTGTAGCAGCTTTATCTCTGATTACATTGCTTTCTGCTATTTAATCTCAGCCATTTTAATCTATTCTGTATAATTTTCTTTTCAGTTGCATGTCTTAAGAAACTCTTATGATAGCTTTCCTAATCATCATTGATCATTTTTATTCCAGTTTGACATCTCTTCTTTGATGTCTTTCTTTTAAAATAGTCTGATTTTTTTTTTAATTCCTTAGTTTTCCACTAACATATTCTTCTATCTTTCATCTTAAAAATTTCCCTATGTAATGAAATTCAAGTAATTTTATGGTTTAGCTGCTCATTCCTCAGTTAAGAACTGTAGAGCCTGTGAGATGAATAGATGTTGTGTGACATGCTCTAGAAGCAGCTCCTTGGTTAGATTTAAAATAACTGGAATTTAAAAATTGATACAGCTTTAAGTGAAGTGGAAACCTAAATCCATATGCCAAGTAAAGAACCTAATTTGTTTTATCCATATATAACATGGATTTTCTTTAAATAGCCAGTCTCCAAGAAAAATAAATTCTTATGAAAATTTATTATTCCTAGCTCTCCCAGAGAATTGCTGCAACGGCTTACACTTAAGACTGTATTAAAGTCTCTCCTTGTGTTGAGACATAATACTAGTATCTCGCAGGACTGCTTCAAGGCATGTTTGGAGAAGTTACTACCAACTTTCAGGTCACAGTAATAATAGTACTAGTAATAAATAAGTTCAGTCAATGATGTCACTGAAAATAGACAAATCGGAAACATTAATATGATAATATGTAAAGAAAAAGGTTTACTCTGATTTGAATCTTTTGTTCTGAAGAACTATTCTACTGCTCAGTAAGGTTAGAGGAGTGTATGAGCTGTGAGGATGGCACTGCTGCTCTGGCAAATCGTACTGATAGCATGTAGAGCTTATGTACCCAGTGGTACTATCTGTCACTCCCTTCAAATGAGTGAAGGATCTCAGAATGTTCCCTATCCATCACAACTACCACTTCAAAAGTTTTTATTCCTGCCCGTCCCTTACTTCTGTCTTTTCACACAGTGACTGTTCAGGCCTTCCGATAGTGCGAACGTGAAAGAAGTGCAATACAAACATTTCACATCATGTGGATGTAGAGATTATGTATAGATGAGAAACAAACAGTCAGAAGTTTTACTTCAGACAGTAGAAAATTTTATGAAAACCACACCCCTTATTCCACTAGGCCTATCAGAAATTTTACCCTATAAGATTTTAAAAGTATAGGCTGATTTATGGCACTTATTGTAAATTTGACAAAGCTCTTGGATATGTAATGTTCTTACTGGAAACACGACTTTACATTTTTCCTTACACACAGGAAATCTTCAATACTACACATTTAATTTTACTGATAACTGTAAGTCTGAAATTCATGTCAACTCACTACATTCTTTAAATTTTTTTTTCATTTAAAAACAATTTTCCTCCTATTTCTTTACTTTAGTAGAAATAAAAAACACAATTTGGTAGAAACAGGGCAAAATCAGGCTCCTGAGATTAACTATTCCTCTTCTGCTTTCAAAAGAAATGCAAAGGTTTAAAAATCACTGAAGATGATTACAGAAGTAAGGATTCTACATATGGAGCCTAACAGAAGGGTGATTCAGTGGTGTGGATAAAAGAGAAACTTCTCCAAACCTTTTCACACAACTGGGAATATCTCTCACCTAGTGTTTTTTCTGATGCCAGGAAAGAAAAACGTCCTGTCCCTCCCTCTGTGTAGTTTGTATTTTGTGTAATTATGCATTCCAGGTGTTTTCTTCTGGTCACCTGACTGACTTCAGTGCGCATTGCATTCAGGCCTTACTAGCAAAAAACCTCAGGCCAGATCCAGATCTGCAGCAAGTATAACTACGTGTAGCTTTGTGAACATGAGTGGAATTTCACAGCTGAAGTGATTTGATTTTGTTTTGATGAGATTGTAAGCCTCTAGAAGTGCAAGAACATAAACAGATTGATATAAATGCTTGCAAAGCACCTGCAGAGCAAATTCTTGTCAATTGTGGTAGTCAAGCGCTACAAGATGCTCTGTTACACAGGACTGTTTCTTGGGATCCAAAAAAAAATGTATATTTGTGTAAGGCTGCAAAGCTACCGTTGCATGTTTCTTATTTTTAACAAAATCAAAATCCAGGATTTGGTAACTAAATGAATACTGAGATCACTGAGTATTTTGCAACTTGATGAGAGCATGAGACAGGCCCAGAGTCCTTTGAAGGGTATTTTTACAGTCTGGTTTCAAATGGTGTGATGTATCTTCAGGTTTACTTTAATGAGATACGCAGGCACATACTCAGCTTCCTGTTGATCTGAAAAAGGTGCAAAAGGCATGCAGAAACCCAGTGCTTTCATTGAAACCACGGGAAAACAAGGCCCTCAGCATCTTTGCAAACCATGTGTTAAAAGCCTCAGGCTGATGACAGGGATTGGAGTTCCCTGCATGGGACTCCAGAGTGCGTTTCACATAGTCTGAATCTCCACTGAAAACACTCTGGTCTATAGTATTAAAATATAGACTAAAAAGGAATTGAAACAAATGAAAAAAAAGCAGTACCAAAAGGAATAACCCCAAATCTTCTGACTCATTACCTCTTTCAACCCAAACTGCATAAATCCTTCAGCTGATACTACAATACTTGGCATTAATCTATTGTTATGAATGTCACTGTTCTCTACAATTTGCTTAAAAATTATATTTTTTGAGTATTATAATTGGCAATTTGGCAGAGCAGAAAGTATGAGCTAATGAGTTGAAAGAACAGGCTGTGCTTTGCAAATTCAAAGCATTTACATAGGAACTATCTGCAGTTTCTCCTGAAAATTTGTTTTCTGAGTACCAGGTTCTGACCTCACTTGCAAATCCTCTTCCCCAAATTCAGCACAGTAATATTTCCTGAGGTAGTACTTTATCCTGTGTAAAGAATTATCTCATATTTTGAGTATGTAACTCAAGAACAACCTTAAAGTAACTGATGCTCCACAACTTTCTCCTCACTGATGAAGGTCAGAAAGTAAAAAATAAACATGTCCCTTTGCTTCCTCCTCTGATCTTTGTACATTCAACACTACTTAAAACACTTTTTAGAAGGTTCAAGACTATTACTTTGGCCCCACTTTCCTGTGAAGGACTGCTAGAGTACACCGTACCCAGCCTGCCCTTCATGCATTCATTGGAAAATCTCCTCCGATACAGCCATTCATATTCTGCAATGGTAGACAGCAATATAAAAGCCCAAAAGAGATCAAGTCAAAGCAACAACAAAGCTGGTGAAGGGTCTAGAGAAACAAGTCTGATGTGGAGTGGCTGAGAGAACAGGAGAAATTTTGGCTGTACCTTGTAGTCCACCTTCTAACTTTTTATATTATTTTTACATGTTATCTATATATACTTCAAAATATGAGTGTCAAACCTGTAAGAACCATAAGTAGATTTTATACTTAAATTAAATACCTCTGAATTGTCCTTGGTTCTCTTTTTGAATGATGAAGGAATCCTACTTTCAGCTTTGTCTCTATAGCAGCAAACAAAGGAATTTGAGAGATCGCTGTGTCCTGTCCCTTAGAGCAGCTGACACCAATGCCACAGAGCCTGTGGCATATACCCTGCCCAAGCATCATCATCATCCTAATCAGGCATTTTCTGGCTCCAGGACTTACTGAAAACTGTTCCAGAAACTCTGATGATTATAAACATCTTCCTAGTTTCCAGCTCATGTATGATAACTCTGCTTTAATAATTATGGCATCCCTTCAATTTACAGAAAAAAATGGCATCTCTGTGAAAATTTGTATACTTCAAATTCAGCAACGAGATGAAAAATCAAGCTGTTTCAGCGAGACTTTGCTTGCTCATGCCCTTAAAGGAACGGTCAGTGTTAATAAGAAAACCATTTAATTGATGTTGGAAAGTGAAATTTGTGTTCCGTAGGCCAACTGTATGACCAAGATAAAAAGATACTCTAACCTGCCACATTTCTGTAGGCTGGCAAGCAAGTTGGTAAACACAGTACCTGCTTTAAAACTCCACAGAAATGGTTCAGAAGAGTACTTCAGAGTTCATACCACTTATTAGCTACGTATTTTTGTAAAAATGTTATCCAACATTTAAAATCTATTTTCTTAAGCAAAAAAATCTGGAATTGTTAACCTATAACTGGATTCTACCAATGCTACATTTCATTTTTTCAAGGAACTAATGAGAGTTCCTGTAAAGCAATATGAACCTGTTAGGCACAAGTGTGTTTTCATTCAAATTGTAAGATGGGCTAAGTTTCTGATCAGGCAAAACTACTGGAATGCAGTCGAATTCCCAGTATTGCTTTACAAGTGTGAAGAATAACAATGCCTTTAGGAACCTCTGTTCATTAAAGTTTTGAAGATGGTACCTTTAAATTTATATTAACATTGCTTTCCAATTTACTAGAAAGAGGAAGCTTATGCTGACAAGGAGATGGTGTTATGGGGGTGGAAAATATACTTGATCCAATCAGTGAAGCCAGAGGTGGGAGTAACAGCTGCTTCTTAAGTAATGACATATAAGTAATATTAGTCCCATTGGTTTAATTACATTGTAACCTTAAACAACAAACATCTGTTTTCCATGTTTTCTTCCCAAAGGCCCTGACATTTCCAACATAACTAAGCCTTCTTATATTTTTCATGATAAAATAGTTTGAAGCAGTCAATAGTAGGAATGTTATTAGTAATAAAAAAAAACAAACCAAAAAACACAGACAAGCCCAAGATCCACAGGAAAAACATATCACAATTGTTCTCATAGTTTTCTTGCTTCTTATAATTTGCACTATAAAATGTAGAGATGAAGGATGTGGGAAATAGTAGATTAAGATGTCAGCATTTTTTTCCTCCTGTCCTCGTGAATGTTTGCAAAGAACACGTACCTGTGATCTATGAGACATACTGAACTTTCAGATCAATTCTGTTTCCAATATAAAAATAACTGGTGAATCACTGTGCAGATCTCAAGCATGTTTTTAAATTCCGTTGTGTTTTCCTTTCTGTCTTTGGTACATCTACAAAAACAATCCATTTTTAGGTGTTGTATACCCGGGGTATGATGTACTGCTGTGATAAAGGGTGAGGGAATCTGCATAAGTCCATGTGCTGTACAGGAGGTCTGAGTGAATCACAGAAAAAGGGAAAAAATCCATCAAGGCAAAGACCTGTTTTATTATAAAATTCCATGTCCTGAAAAACATGTTTGGAAGTAGATGGTTCTAGGTATCAAGTGACAGGTCCCTAGAAATGCCTAAAATGAGACATCTAGGTAGGAAGGTAAGTAGAAAAGGTAAGCAGGTGTGACAGTCTTACAAATATGGTTATCTGCTTGTCTTTTGGAGAAACTTACCTAAAATCAGGAGGTCAATGATGTTTAGTGGAATTTTTCTTTGGCGCAGGAAATAATTTTTGAAGGAGTACAATGTACAAATGTAAAAATGTAGACAAAAAGAACTGTTTTGGGATGCTGTAAATGGTATTACGTTCATGTATTTCAGGAAAGATACAGTATGTAGAGTTAGAATGCAGCTTAATAACTAATGAAAAAATCATTAAACTAATATTGTAAATTTTAGACTATATGCACGATACGTACAAGATTAGCTGCGTCTGTAAAATTTTCTAAATCCAGAGGGTGTACAATGGATTGGTCCATTTGAGTCACCCCACCCATCCTCCCCATAGGCACAGCTGCCCCTTCTCCCCCACTGTTACTGACACATGATCCAGGCAACCGCAGAAAACTTTTACGCTGTTGCTCTTAAACCAGGACAAGTGTCTTGTCTGACACTTTTGCAGTCTTAAGGAGAGGAGCACAAACGAACTAGGATGAAGTTATCCAGTTTTTCTTCTCAGGATAGTGCCTTCAATCTGTGATGGAAGGCCATATTTTTAAACTGTAACTTTATTCTTGTGGTTTCTTTCTAACTTGTAATTCATCTGAAAAGTGACAATCAAAATTAAGTGCAGTTATCCACCAGTCTCTCAAGTACTATATCATTGATACTAATCCAGTGTCTTCATGTTATAAATGCCAGCATTTAATTAGATATCTTAGCAAAGTATCACTTTGGGCGTAATGATAGCCCAAGGTGTCTTTATATACAGACTCACATCTTGAAAAGACATCTGCATGCATTCTGTGAATCAGGTGGACAAGAGCAGTTCCTGCATGCATCCTTTGCCTTCAGTTATGTTGAAATGCAAGTTTGTTAAACTTGCATGTAAATTTTCAATTTTAAACTGGGCCAATGAGATAAATATTGAAATGAAGTCATCAGACTCCGCTGGAAAAACTCCAATTAATAAGGTTCCCCATTAACAAGAATTGGCTTGTGATCTGTCAGCTTCCTCCATTTTATATTGATTTCTCCATACATATGCCTCAATACTAGATGAGTTGCTAAACCCAAGAAATTTTACATAAAAAAGAAACTAATCTACTCAAAATTCCTACATAGTTTGTTTGATGACAGTTATTTGATCTGGTTTGCAGTGGTTTTATTTTTGTGCTTCAGGCTCCGTTTATTTTTTCATCTTGTAGTATCTGTTTCTATACTTTCTTTGGGTTTGATTCAGAGCTGTTGCTCTTAATACTGCAATATGTTTATGGAGCTAGATGTTGTTTCATGGTGTATGCTAAGGATATAAATATGAAGTAATTGCTGAATTGAGATAGTTATTTGTGTTTTAGATCCCATCACGCAGGGCATATCTAAACTGCTAACGATGGCTAGGAAGGAGGCTCAGGCACTGGATCCCTGATCATACACTCAATTCCTTGATTTACTTTGCATCATCCCAGAGCTGGAATTGGAGTGCTCCCAAAAAGCAGGATGAATCAAATCAGTGCATTCAAATTTAGCTTCCTCTGCCTACGCAGTCCTTTAAAAAAACCATCTCAGAATGTTTAGCACCCTCAAATGCACTCATGCCACTCCCTAGGTCCTTTCTGTCACCTCCGTTTTGTGCTATAAATCAACCCCTCTGGTATAGGCTGCAATGAAGCCATTGCTTTGTTACAGACACTTTGAAATTTTGCAAATGCACAATAACCACAACATGTTAGGGCAACAGAGCACCACATGGGGACAAGAAGACAGTGAGATCCAATAGCTAGGTACCCTTGGTGTGGGCAATCTACCCCGAAAGAGATTATGTGGATATTAATCAATCCATTCCACTTGGTGCTGGAGTTGCTTAGGTATTTCAAATTGGTAGTGTTGAGAAAGTGAGAAAAAAAACATTCAGAATTGGCTTTCTGCTCCGATTTGCATTGGAGAAAATAGTTTAAATTAGAAATGTTGTTTTGGTATCATTCCTAGTTAAGAACAATTATTTTAGGACAAAAAAATGTACACTGCTAAAGCTCTTGGGAAGAAAAGGAAGTCTTTGTCTGTAATGAAAGGCGTGGTAGGACCCACTTGTGTCATCTCTGTACCAGGCCAGTCAAATGACAGGTAGTGCTGCATTAAGAGACCATGAAGGTTTTCCGGTTTAGGATTAAAAAGGTGTATGTGAGGTGTCATTTCTGGTGACATTAATTTTAAGAAAAACATGTAGTTGCAGATTTCAGGGAGAAAGAGTATTTGTTGGCTTGCCTAGATTTTCTTTCTTCACTTCAACACAAGAAGTCAAATGTAAGAAGTTAAATAGCCCTTCTTGCTTTGAGTTGGCAGTATCTTCTGAGTTGTCGAAAGTGACATTTCCTATTTCTCAAGTTTTCACAGGATCTTGTTCTTTGTGCAGTTTTTATCTCTGAAGGATCTTGGGTTTGAAATTGAACTGTTACAGCAGGGAATTAAGGACTCAGAAATCCAGTAACTCCTGAATTGCAGGAAAACCATATCCATGCCCTATTAATGGGTATTTTTCATGGGTAAAGTGCACAGGCTTGGCTGTAAATTCTTAAATCTCTAGACATACAGCAGAAGAGTTTTATTCTACTATTTCCAGTAACTTGAATGTATGGACAGGAATAATTTGAGTATCTCGTCTATATCACTGATTCTATATTCGGACACACCTCATAATTTTCTTTTCTGTACCCAGCTTGAACCATAATTTCCTTCCATACTCACTCCTGTGAATAGTGAGTCTTCTCAGCAAACTCAAAATGTGTGGAAGGGACTTCATCATCTTATACCTGCTATGCTGTGGGTCTTCAAATGCAAAGATACATGTGAATCAATCTTCAAAGACTGGGAGGAGATAATGACAAAAATTGAAGTAAACAGTAAGATGACGTCAGCAGTGGCTGGATCTACTGTGTGTGAATAACCTTTGAGGAGTGAGGAGCGAAGTTTGGGGAACTCACTGTAAAACAGATTCTTTGGATGTTAGCCTCTCCTTGGTCTTTAGGTTTTAAAAATCTTTAAGTTTGTGAGTTCTACTGTAACAAAGTAAAAAAAAAATAAGAATCCCAAATAATATAAGCTTTCCAGACAACCACGTAGGATATTTTAGTCTGATGAATAATGCAATGCAATCTAGGTTTTTCCTATTTACACTCAAATAAAACCTATTTCCTTTCAAAATAAACTCTCACACACACACACGGGGTGTGTATACTCTAAATCAAACATTTATAGAAAACTCTTGCAGAGGGGGCAGTGAGAGGTCATGTGCTTCACACCTTTGTTCTGAGGTGTGATCCATTCTGTTGCTCCTCACTGTCTCTTTGTACAGTTGATATTTAAATGTATGTAAAATCTGTTACTTTTCTCACTAAGAATTTTCCATAGGGCCTCATGACTAGATCACATAATTTGTTGTTTTACCCTAGGATATCGTATGCATTTCTAAGCAGAGACTTAACCGTCTTCATTATATAATGCCAAATATTCAGACAATAGAAGTTAAGCCTGTTGTCAAATTGCATTTCCAATTGACATTCCGTGAGACATTAGAAGTCACTACATACGTCTTCAGCGCATGTGGGAGTCATGACATTAAAAATGACATAAAACTTATTATGCAGACAGAAAATAAACATTTTCTTCCCTTAAAGAACTTAAGATTGATGGATAATTACTTTGCTTGCCAAGGAAAGACTTCTATAATCAGTATAAATCATAAGGTCATTAAATTGGTAGGGCAATGAGAAATAAATCAATGCCCTCAAGATGACTTGTAATTGCTTGTTGCAGAATACACGGTTGAATGATATTTTGTAAAGACCATACTGTGCATCTATCTAATTGGGTTGGATGTGTTAGAGAGTCTATAGCAGAGCTCGCTGAATAAGTCAAAGACCACCCACATATGAACCAAACGACTTACGTGTCTGCAGGACACTCTGGAAAATCTGTACTTACTGCTCCATCTCAACTCTATCAGGAAATTCCTAGGCTGCCTTAAAAAAGGATAGAAAAAGAAACAAAAGGTTGATGCCATTCATTTTGTGTAATGTTTCTAAACCCAATGATACGGAGACAAAAGCGACACGCAGTCATAGCGACAGCGATGCTATTTTGGAATGTTCTGCGTGTACATATTTCGTAATTGGATTCAAATGACCAGGAATTGACACTTCTCCCACAAGCAGCCAGCTCTTTCTTGTAGCCAAATCTGATAAATAGTTCAGAATTAAAATCTCAAGAAATTAAGACTTTGTAGTTCATGACCTTTTTGTACTGCAGGTTTATAAATAATACATTCATCAAAATCAATTTAATTAACATGTGCATCTGCAGAGAGGCAGTAAATAACGATTCTAAAATTGAAGTAAATTGTGGTACAGGATTATCAGCAGGCTTTGCCTTCTAGAGAATTGCCTGAAGTCTGTTTTGCAACCTGGGCAAAATTAATGTGCATATCTAAAATTCATTTATTCTATTGTTTTCTCTGTGGATTCCTGACTTTTTTGTTCTCAGTTAACATCTATATCAGTCTGGACTAATAATAATAGGATTGTTCCAGATTTACACCAGTGCCATTTTATTTTAACATGCCTGTTACTAGTGAAGTAAAAGGCAGGGATTTATTAAATGCTATTTCTCATTCAACATGCTTAATTTCAAGCAAACGCATTTGTTTAGTGTGGATGACAATGAATAAAGCAGTTATATGACATTAGGGCTTAATCAGTGTCTAATTCCTGTTGTGCTGAGAGTTGTACAAATAAGAAAAATACATCCTCCTTACTTCCAGATGTCTTAAGATTACAAATCTTAAGGGGTTGATAAAAATTGATAATTTTTTATCAATAAAAATTATTAAAAAATCATTTAATGCATTTAATTCTTGATGTTGACTGGGAACTAGCCTGACTTAAATTCAGAGCTTGCATGCAACTATGGAAAGTTTGATGCATGTTTTAGGACACCACAAGACCAATCTTCACCTCTGCATAAGCAGAGATCTGTGCTGAGTGCACAAAAGCGGCCACGCTGGTGCAGCATAGGTGTTGACTAGAGCAAGCCCAGGTGATGGAGATAATGGTCTCTAAAGGACAGGACTTGCCAGACCTGTCCTAAATTGATGGTAGTCTTTGAGATGAACCTATGAGGCATATAAAGTTGGAAATAGGTGCTCTTGCTTGTTGAGTCAGACCCAGATTATATTCCTAAATCTTCACTTGTCTGCCTTCTGATTTTTTAAATCATTCTCTTTTTGCCTGTGCTACACAAGATGTTCATCCAGGGCTGAAAATCTTAGGGGCATCTGACTCTGCTGGGATTTCCAGGCTTTCACAATATAACTGGCAGACTTGGACCTTTGGAAGCTATATCTCAAGGTAGAACCTGAAGATAAGTTCAAACTGGGAACTAATGTATAAACCACCCAGGCTGTTTCTGTGCTATGAACTTGTGCTTGAGCAAGCGTGTGCTGATTTAATGTTGAGCTTGACTATTTTCAATGACCGGCTCAGGTAAGGTGGAGTTGTTTCCTCTGTGATTATTATGCTGAATGACACGATGGTCTGAGAAAGCCCTGAAGGTTTTATTAGTGTCTTTTCCGATCTCAGTCATGTGTGCACGGCTCACCCCACACTGCTGTGTACCCGGTGTGGTTCTACACAACTGCAAAAAGGCAAAGTGTAGCATCACAGTACTGTTCCAGATAATCAAGCTTTTTCCAGACTTAATCCCCCTCAGTAAAGAGAATTGGTGTGCTTCAGGCTCTTGTTTGCTCTCCAGATAGATCCCTCCTCTCTTTTTCAATTAAACGACAGGCCCCAGTCAGTCTGCTTCTAGAGAACAGTCATGAGCTGCGCAGTGCTCAGGCAGCTAACGATCAGATTTGGAGCACCAACAACCCTTACGGTTTGGTAGGTGGGGTACATGCCCCTGGGAAGCTTGCTGCTTACCCAACAGCAGTGTGCCTTGAAGCCAGTGGCACGGCTGTCGGTCTCCCCCCCACGCAGACCTGCCGATCTTAGTACCTTGTGTCAGTAATCCTGCCAAGCAATCCCAGGAGCTGCCTCGGTGAGGGCTGGTCCTTTCTGGCTGAGGCGGAGGGGAAAGGCTGGGGTTAGCAGGCACTGGGCTGAGGTGGGAGTGCTCTTCAGCCTCAGGGTGCCTGTGAAGGAGCTGTCCTGGGGTTACTGCAAGGGCCAGGCTCTTCCAAACTTGCAGTCCTCAGGTTAGTGCTTTGCGCCCTCCCTCCCTCTGTTTTGAAGGAGAGACAAAGTAAATAGGCTTTTGCAGTTTTGCCATATATGAAGTGGTTAAAGCATCTTTTTAACATGGCTTTGATGTGTTCTGCTTTTGAAGTCTCCTACTACAAGTAAGACAATGTACTCTCTAGTTTTGTTGGAGCTGGGTATTGCAAATAGGATGAGGCTCCCTTACCGTATGTCAGTACAATAGAAAACCGTAAGTTTTTCTAGAAGAAACTTGCCTGAGTCAGCAGGATTACCTGAACTTTCAGAGAAGACTACAGCCCACGCTGGCAGCGGTAGAGTTGTGTGGTCAGAAGAGCATGACATCCAGACAGCTGAGAGAGACTGAAGGATGGGTTTTACCCTGGAGGCCAGGGGGTTTGCTCACCTCCGAGCTCCTGCTGTGACACCTCACACAGCTGTGAGCAGTGAGTTCGTGTGCCATCAGCTTGAAACAGGCTGGCTTGGGGCAGTCTGAGGGTCTAGGACACTGAAATACCTTCCTGCCCAAAATAGTTTGAATTAGTTGATCTACGTGGTGTGGTGCCAGTCTTCAAGGAGAACTGGGGAGGGCTGGCTACTGGTCAGCAGATTGGGCTGGAGGATGGAAAGTTACTAATAGCTGCTCTTCCATGGAAGGAGTCTGGCTTAGGTGTGATGGAGAGCTGCTAGGTGGGACAGCAAGTACAGGCTTGAAGTTCTGTTCATTAACACTTGAATGAGCAAGTTATGCCCTGTGGAGAGCTTTGAGCCTGAGGTCTCCTGGTATTGGCCTTTGAGTCTGAGCTGTGGGGTCAGGCTGTACAGGTGTAGGCCTGAGGACAAGAGGCGGTCAGCTCATGGTCCACCTCAGGGTGCAGTGGGCGTTTCTTCTGTTCCTTGCCAAGTTTAGGTTCACTTATGCTCAGGTTCTTAGCTGTAAGAGTCAGCTCTGTCTCTGAAGCAAATTGATTTACGGACTGAGAAGTAAGAGAGATGGTTTTCCATACACTAAAATTGTAGTAAAAGATGACTATCTAACAAAACCATCCATCACCAGAGTGGATCAAAAGGTGGAAGAGATTTGGAGAAGTAAACAAATAAAAATTCCCCTCTCGCGTGGAATGGCAATGAGCAACTCCTCACAGAGGATTTAGCTGGATCAAAGGTTATGGTGAAGCACACAAGTTTAATAGACTAGGTTGTCCAAGAGTCGTGCGTATCAGTGCAGTGTGAATGTGTTTATCTTCTATGAATTTAACTCATTAAAGGAATTTTAAAATCTAACACCCTTCAGGGTCTGGAAAAGCTGCTCCTTGTCCAACTGAAATGGGAGTTCAGTTTTCAAGTTCTTTGGACATGGTTTGTGTACAGGTTCGCTTGGAGTATCATGAGAAAAACGCCACAAGGTCTCCATCCGGATAAACATCCACCTCTGAAAGCGTGTGGTCACAACAGCCTCATTTCACAGAAGGTGCTTGGTGAGTGTCTTGGTCTTACGCTGTACCAACAGGTCCTCTCCTTTCAATGGCTTTTGGGCAAACTATGACCAGAGGTGCTTTAGTGATGCTATTTCAGGTATCTGCTGAGTTTGTTCTTGTGCCTTTGATTGGAGTTTGCTGGTTTGGGGGTATTTTTTGGTAAGGCGAAGGCTAGGAAAATGAAGTGGTGCTGTCTTCAGTTTGAGGATTGTATTTTCCTTTGTGTCCTTCAGTTCCCTTCAGGAACAGCCAGCACTTGCAGGGAATTAATACAAAGCTCTGGCTTAATATACAGAGGTCTCCACAGCAAGCCCCATTTCAGTGGTATTTGCATTGTCCCTCTCTTGTAACCACTGGTGCTTCTTAAGGGAGCTGCTATTTCCTAGAATAACTCTGTGGATCAAGTTCTGGCCCTTCCCTCATCTTAGAAAGATGTTTCCCAACAGAGAAGCAGGGGCACTGAACAAGAGCTGAAGGAATACCCATTTCTACTTATTAAAAATAGTTTTCATGAAAGTAGTTCTTGTCCTGGCTTTTGTAGAGAAACTCAACTTCCTTGGTGCTTCTCGTTGATCTGTGTTCTTGTTTGATTTCCGCCCTGGAAAACAGTTGTAGAGATGCTATTAGTAGCAAGAAAGCTAATGCATGCACCAAGTTCCTCACGGACTCTAAATTACAGTTTTCCTTCCTGTGCCACAACCTCAGGTCCCTGACCTGCAACTGCAGCATATTTTCTGTGACTAACAGCTGTAATTCCCTAATTATCATGCTCTGTCCTCTAGCTGCACTGGAGATTTTGTTACCAAGGAAGCAAACCAAGTTTCCTCATTCCCACTCTTGCTCTGTGTACTTCCAACTGTTTTAAATCCTCCATTTGATGCAGCCCATAAAGACACATGACCATCTATCTCTTGTTTCACATATTCAGAGTCTCTGGAACATACTATATAGTTTGCATGCTGGGGAGGGAGAGGGCAAAGTAAGTCTTTCTGACCTTTGTTTTAGTGAAGGCAGCTGGTCCAAAGCTATTCCTAGGTTAGAAAAAGCACCTTTATTAGTGGTAACCATCCTGTGCAGACTAAAAGTGGTCTCAAGTAGTGGGGCCAAGTAAAGGGTGTTTCTGTAAAGTGACTGACAAACTGTAAAACCCTTGAAAATGAAGGTGCACATTAAACTCGGATGGCAGGCTGCGTGTGGTATAACTGGCTTATGAGCTTAGTCGTTTCGGGATGACTGACATCATGGTAATGGGGCCAGCAGGTCGTTTTATTTTTGCCCTCTCCAGTTTTGAGGTTGGGCACCAATGACTGCATGCCAGAGAGAAACAAGAGTTAAACCTGTTCAATCTAGACGATTAGAGCAATACAGCCAGACTGCATTGTGACAGATGCTTAGCTGAGTCGAATGTCACAGAAGCATTTTAAGCAGCAGCAGAACCTTCTAATGCCCACAAAAAGCATAAGTAAATAATTAACTAAGTACCCTAAAGCGTACTTGGGTGCTGCACACAGCTTAGGCTGTGTTGGATGGTGAAGGCTGCTCACAGTTTGGTCTCAAGCTCTGGACAACTATCTAGTCAGCTGGGACTCTACTGGTCTGATGTGGCTCTGTCCAAGACACTTGTGTAAATCCCATGTTGCCCTTGGTGTGAGTCGGTGATAAGCGGGAATGCTTTCTGAGGCCCAGCTACCGGTAATAAATATTTCACATCTCGCTCCAGAAATACCATCCACGTTGCAACATGAATGATGTCTCCTAGGTCACAGGACAAAAGGGGATTTGCTGCTCAACTCTCCTGGCCAGTAAGGTAAGATGGAGGAGGCTGCTCCTTCCTCTGCATCACTGGAATTAAATCCACAGCTGGGTCTAGCAAATATGACACATGGCGCAGGCAACAAAGGAAATTGTTTGGCCTCAGTTAGAGGAGAAGGAAAGGTGAAACACAGCTGCCAAAGAAAGTTTAGACAATACAATAGATCACCCTCAGCACTGCTTCATCGGTGAGCTTCACAAGGCGTTTACAGCTGGTAAGCCTGCCCATAGATCTGTGGGGCCTGCTGTAGATACAACTGCACTACAGCGTAACAGTGGGGAGAAATGGACGACCTCTGAAGATGTTTTTTTTTTCAGTTCCTGTGAATCTGGTTTTCTGGCTAAATGTTAAGTATTGTATATCTTAAATGTTAAGTATTGTACATATACTCATCAGTGTATTAGTGTAATACAGAAACTTGCTTTTAAGACTCAGAGTTAGCTGCAATAGAGTAAAACTTTTGTACTTGGAAACTCAAGTTATGGTGATGGTAGCTCAGCAGATGGTTTGACTTCATGGCACCACAATGTGGCCTCATGCTATAATAAACTGTGGTAGATTGTAACTGTGACAGTGTCTAATCTCCTAGCATGTAAAATCTGAATAACATTTAACTGTGGGGGGGTTTTATAGCGGGGAGAACTCTAGAAAACCACTGGGTTTGCAAACTCTGTTAGATGAATTCAGTTTTACTTTGATCAATATTTGAATAAGAGTGCACTCGCAAGAGCTCTGTACAACAGATGAATGTAACCAACTTGGAAGAAAAGTTCTTGGTCTCAGTGTCTGTGATATGATCTGTCCATCAGCTTTGGCAGCTACAGCAGATGTTGTACCTGTGCATCTTTATGTAGGCAGCACTTAATGTTTGATGTGGTCTGTAACTGTTTCCTGACTGTATCCAGCCAACCTGAGACATCCTGGGAGCCTGAGCAAGTTGCAACAGGTTAGTCTGGGATGGAAAAAGGCACCAGCACCTGTGGTGCTACCTGTCACACATTGTGTGATCCCCTCACTAGCAAGGTGTGCAGGCCCCCTCACTCCCTTCCACTGAGAGCATTCTTTCTCAGCAGTATCCTTCTAAAATGGGAGTTGGATGTGTAATTTAAAAACGCCCCTTTTTTTTTTTTTTTTTTTTTTTTTT
>NW_009723207.1:0-3835 GCF_000703405.1 Apaloderma vittatum
CTTTTCTACTCCCTCCCACTGGCTGCTGCTCTTCCCTGCCCCCCTCTCTCCCTCTCCGGCTGCTTTCCCATCCTTCCTGCTGCTTTTCCATCTTCCCAGGTGCTTTTCCATGCCCTCGCCTGCTTTTCCGCCTTCCCGGCTACTTTTCCACCTTTCCGCCCGCTTTTCCATCCCCACCCTCCCCTGCTGCTCTTCCATTCGCCCTCCCCCGCCTTGTGCTTTCCTGCGTTCCCGGCTGCTCTTCCCTTCCCCTCCACCATCACCAGCTGCTTTTCCGTATTTCTGGCTGCTTTTATATCTTTCTGCCTGATTTTTCTCTCTCACATGCAAACATATACACACTATTCCATCTTTCCAGCTATTTCCTCATTCCTTCCCCTCCCCACATCCTCCACCGGCAGCTTTTCCAAGCCCCCGGTTGCTTTTCCATCTTTTCCGGCTGCTTCTCCACCACCACTTCCCCAGCCTGCTCTGCGGTCCCCCAAATTGCTCTTCCACCTTTCCAGCTTCTTTTCCATCTTTCTCGCTGCTTTTCCACCCTCCCAGTTGCTTTTCCATCTCTGTGGGTTCTCCTCCATCCCCCTAGCTGTTCTTCCATGTCCCTGCTGCTTTTCCCATCCTTCTTTCCATCCATGCTCTGGTCAAACCTCCTGTTGCATCATCCCACGGCCTCCCTCACTCCCCTCTTCCCTCTTCCCTTCTGGGTTGCCCTATTCCCAATGGAAGGCTTTTCTTCCCCTGCCCCCAGGTGCACCCTCATAGTCACAGCTGCACCCCAGTCCTTCCTCAGCTGCATCCTTCACATCTTTCTTGCATCCCTGTCCTCACCCTCTCCCTGACCCCTGTCTCTCACCATATCCTCCACCTCATTCTGAGGCCTGAGCTGGTCTCTATGGCTTGAGACACAGAGAAAGGCAAGGCACCTCCTTCCAGCCATCTGCCCCATCCCCAAAGTCCTCCACCACCCCCTGGTTTGTAGCCAGCCTCCTGGTTTCTCCTTGCAGTCATTGCAGCCAGCCTCTCCCGGCTGCCCGCAGCTGGACATCTTTGTTGGGCGATGTGTTCTGGTCCAGGGACATGAAAAGAGCAGGTGCGTTAGGGATAGGGAATCTGCGATGGCAAAAAGTAACGATGGTGTTGCTAATAATCAGAAAGAAGAGGTTAAAAGCAAGCACGAAGGCTGGCATGGTAGCAGCAGTGCAAAGCCAAGCTTCTGAAATGATTGCACCTTGCACGTGACAAAAGCACGAAAGAAAGTGCTCCTTGACTTTGGCACTCGTTTAACTCCGTTTCTGGATCCTGTAGCTCGTGGAAGGTTGCTTTCCCTGTAATCCTCCAAGTGCATCTGTATTTGTGCTACCGCGTGAAGGGGAGGCAGGGAGGGTGTCCGCATGTCCAGGGGACTGTGGAACCACTTGGCAAAAAAAAAAATTCAGAAACAAGCCCCTCAGTTTTTTTTAGTCCATGAAAAAGTCATTTTTGCTTGTTAGCAAGCTTCTGCTTATACCCGTGCAGTGGGAATCCGTTTCTCCTTTCTAGCACCTAATAAATCTTGATGCTTTTATTATTTTTCCCCTTGCTGCTTGTAGGCAGTGGTTGTGCTACTACGCTCCATCTTTCAGAGCAAAACCAAATCCTGTGCGTGTAACTTCCCCCCTCCCTCAAATAACAACAAATGTCCCTTAAAATCAGCCAGAAAGAGCAAAGCTGAGCTTGGTTTTCTGAAGGGGAGCTGGAAGGGCTGAGGGTTGGGAGGAGGGGACCTGTGAAGGGAGAGGAGGGTGGAGGCAGGAGCCAAAAAAAAAAAAGCCAGGCAATAACCCGCTGGCAGCGGAGCTATGTGAAGTACCCTGGAGCGCGTCATCCCCTGTGTTTATTTACTCCGTGTTGTGTGTGTGCGCGGCCGGGGGCAGGCGGTGTGGTCAGGAAGGAGAAGGTACGCTCCTGAAACCCAGCAGTGGTGGGGAGAGCGGGACCGATCCTCACGCCCATGGCGAGGGTGCCCCATGCAGACTGGAGGCACCCAAGAAAGCTTTGGCGCGTGGCTCACAGCATGAATCTCATTTTGTTCCACCTGCCTCACGCTTCTCGAAGAAACCGGTCCTTTAGCAGGTGCTTTTGTGTGAAAACTTTGGGCGATCACCTTGTGATATTGCTGCTTTTGGTTTTCTTGGGATGGGGAGCACCCATTGAATGAACAAGGAGAAGGATAGGGAAGAGGTTGCAGCTTTGTTGCAAAACCAACCCCCTGGCACTACCTGCACTTCCAGTTTGGACTCCTCAAGTGCCTCAGGGGGCTCTTTTTGATGGGTTTTGTTCACAGCCAGATGAGCCTGGATGGAAAAGGCTGCTGCAAGAAGCCACGTGAGGCCGGCAGGCTCCTCGAGATTTGCGCGATTGCAAAAAAAGAAATAAAAAATAAATCAGGAATTCCTGAGGATGGGAGAGGGGGAAAAAAATTCTCTTGGCATGCGACTGGTAGCGTGTGAGAACAAAGTATATTTTCATAGGCGTGTTTCTAAGCAACGGGGCAAGGAAAGAAATGAAGTTTGACTTGAACTTTCTGGCCTCTGCCAGTTTGGCCAGCAGTGCGGGGATCGTGCGCTGGGGAAGCTGGCCTGGCCTTCCCATCGATCAATGACCAAAATTGGCCCTGAGCTGTGAACCGCTGAGAAAGAATCAGCACTCCGCAAAATAAACTATGTGACAGCAGTGAGGACTAGATCAAACTGCATTTCTATCTATTTCTGCTCTTGTGCTGGCCGAGTTTAAAATCGCAGATGCTTTCCTCCTTATAGCTGAGGTGGAGAGGCAAGAGCCCAAGCCTGGGAGGCTGGGCTTGGCTCTCATGTAGACCAGATGTCTTGCCTGGGGACAAGATGCTCCCGAGTACTGTGCCTCAGTTTCCTCATCTGTAAGGTGGGCAGAGCAGTACTGAGAAACACTGGAGCTACTGGGCAGAATGTGCTCCTTGTTTGCTGAGAAGGGCGAAATGAAAGAAACTGTGGGATTAAAGGGCTTTGGTAAGGCTTGTTGTAAGTAGAAGGATGTGTAGGTTCTGAGGGGACCATCCCTGTAGTCCTTCCTGGCACAACAGTCAGACGCTGTCCTTTACCAAAAGCCAAACGTTACGGCTGTAATTGACTTTTCCTGGTAAAAAACCACGAATGAGCTTCATTTATGGCATAGGCTGCAGGATTCTCGGTTTTCTCTGTTTTGTTTAGGTTTCCTTTGAAACACACCACGTCTTTCCATTTTTCTCCCCCGTGCTCCCGCCAGACTTCCTCCTGCTGAGACAGCAAGGTCAGGCCGAACGCCGGGGAGCGCAGGGCACAGATTGGAGCCTGCTGCCCTAAAAAGGCTCGTGCAAAAACAGAGGTTGTCAAATATTGCCTTCTCCTCTCTCATTACTCTTTCTAGAAAGCGAGCAAGACTTGGCAAGTTTCCTCGCGAAACTGTGAGCCAACGATAACCAGGAGGGGAAAGCGGGGCGGGGGGAGGTATTGCAGAATTTGCCCTAAGAAAATCATCTTTGCTGCGTCAGCTGGAAGTAGGCGGAGGAGGAGCGCTGCCGAGCCCAAGTTTCCTGTGCCTTGTGTTCGGCGCAGTCCTTCATCCCTCCCTGACATAGCGCCCCACAACCCTATTTCTCCTTCCTGTGCTCTTCTGCTCCCTGTTCGGGGACGTGGGGCTTCAGGGGCGAGTGATGGGTGTGCGATGGGGCAGGTGGGCAGCCCCACGCTGAGGTCCAGGGCGAGGGTGAGGGTTAGGGCAGGGGTCGTGGGAGCAGGGCTCTAGGGACGCACCGGCTTGTGAACATGTGTCGCTCGGGGGG
>NW_009723207.1:3877-10113 GCF_000703405.1 Apaloderma vittatum
TCAAGGCAAAAAGCTAGTAGCAACAAGCCTGCAAAGCCTCAGATCCGAAACAGGAAAATCTCCATTTTTCTTTTGATCTGAATAACAATAATAATATATGTAAAAAAAAAAAATAGGTGAAATCCATCAAGTGCCAACAAGAGAGCCGGGTTTCTGCGGTGTGTGTGTAGGGGGAGGGAGGATTGGGGTGGTTCAAACAGGAAAGGAGGGGCCTTGGCTGGAAAGATTTTTCGGCAGCCTGGTTTCTACAGAAGGAGAGAGAATATTAAGTAGTTGATACAAATGAAATTCTTGCTGCGTGCCAGCAGAGTTCACCGAAGACGTGGCTGTGTGCATGCGTGCGTGCGTGCATGAGTGATGGAGCTGGTCCCGAGTTGCCGTGCAGCGCTGTCAGCCTGGACCTGCTCCAGGTGAGCAGAGGCAGCCCCTCCAGAGCCTGTCCTGCCGCAGCGGGGATACAGGGCTGGCCCTAAACGGGAGCCTCTGCAAACCTGAGGGATGCTGGAGGAAGGCAGCATGCCTCCTCGTACCAATATTTAAGCACCAGCATCCTGTGCCCAGATGACCGTCACGGCTTTGGCGCGTCCGTAGCTGAGCACAGTCTTGTGCGACCTGGAACGTTTACATGACTGTGGGATGACGTGTCTTGTCTGAGTCGGAAGAAGAGGAGTAGGAGGACACGGGTACTGTTTTGTGCCATCTCCAGGACAGCCCCTGGTTTCTTTTGGTTGAGTAGTTTGGCACACGTGTGTCAGGGCAGCTGACAGGGAAGGAAGGAGGAGAAGAAACAGTGGAACGCAGTGCTCTGCTTCCTCCTAACGTCCACTGCAAGTTTTACCGACACTACATCGAACGGCATCGCAGATGTAGGAGCAGCTGTGGGAGCTGCCATAGCGGTGGTGCTTCCCAGCACTCCTTGCCCAAGCTAGAAAGCTTGGAAGCAGTGTGGGGAAAGGGGCAGGAACCTTGGCCCCTCCGGGCCTCGTCCTCCTCTGCTCAGTGGAGCAAGCTGCTAAGAACTGTTGCAGCTCATTTCACCTGTGCTAAGTTGCAAGGAAGATAAAAGCAAATCCTGCCTACTTTTTTTTACCAACCACTTAGTAGTGCAAATTCAGGGTCGGACATAAATAAAGGAGAATTTGGCTGGAGCACACCTGCCCCTCGATGTGGGCTGCAGAGCAGCAGGATTAACATGCATGAGGAAGATATGCGTGTGAGCATCCGCATGTGTACCCGTGTTGACGCGCCCACACACGCCTGCACAAACATTTAATGTGTGCAGACACACACACACCGAGCATTTTTGTCTCTGGGGGCAGAACAGTTTCCAGGCACCACACACACACCTCTCTTAGGTGCAGTGGTTCTGCTTGTGACTGGCACATCAATATCTTGCAGCCAAGATCAGATACTGGCATTACAGACCAGCCTGCCCTATCCTCCCACTGAGGGCTGAGAAATGAGATGCAGCAGGTGAGCATAGCAAACAAGGGGAGGCAAGGAAGGAGATGGAAGCAAGACATTCCTCCCAGCCAGCTGTGTGGATCCGAACTCACTCACCTGTGTCTGGAGGTGGGTTGTATTTTCTGGATGGAATAGGTCTACATTATTTAAGTAATCTGAGAGATACCTCAGTGAAAGTGTGGATGGATTGTGGCTTTGCGAGGGGATCCTGCCATGTGCCAGGGCTGGAGGACACGTGAGGGGGCAGTGGTGCCTGGTGGCATCAGCAGAGGAGATGGTGCCAGGGCACTGAGGGGGACCCTGTAAACCTCTCTTCGCTCAGGCAGCATCAACTTGTCTTTGGGAAAGCAGAAAAGAAGAATTGAACTGGAGAAAGATGGCAGATTTGCTGAAATGTGGCAAGCTGAGGGTGAGACAAGCAACCTGCAGCGTTAAGGAGGAAGCAGAATGATTTTGAGGACATAGTGCATGCAGAGGTCAAAAATTTTTTACAGGTTAAAAAGATAGAGATTATCTGTTCATTCTCAGGACAGACGAAACCAAAAACATGAGGAGGCTCTGCTGACTAGGAGGAGAGGGAACCCTAATCCTTGCAGACCTGGACCCCCAGACCCATTTAGCAAGAGCCTCCATGCCAGATCTCCCCAGGGCGATGTTCGGGGCTGCCCATGGGTCACAGAGTGGATTGGCAGCTGTGCCAGCTCTCCCAGACCCTGGGGCTGCCTGTTTGAGATCACTGGGCATGGGTCATGCTTGGTGCCTCTGCCCATCTGGGAAGGGTCACATCGTATTTGGTGATGAAGAAGTGAAATTCCCCATCCTCTCACCACTCCACCCCCACAAGATACTCTGTTCCTTCAGCTGTGTAGCCAAGGCAGCTCAGCAAGATGTTGGTTTTGAGGTGGCTCTTTGATGCTTGTGATCTGAGGGGACCCCTCAGTGCTTATATCAATCCACGACTCGCAGTTAATCCCAGCAGAAGACAACATATTGTGATTGCAGAAATTTGGGACTCTTAGTGGTATGAAGATGGCAAATTTACTTTCAAGGAAGCCATTTCTCAGCATATTTTGGTGGATCTCCTGTGTGTTTATGATGTTTCCCGGACAAGTGTGCTAAATGCCCATCAGTCCATGTCTTTTAACCATCAGCTGCTGGCTGGGAGACCACATCTCAAGCTATGACTGCAGAAAGGTCCAAGCCTGCCTGGCTGCCAAGAGACTCTGGTCAACAGCTCTCACTATTGCCTTCATTTTTCCAGATCGCTCTGATATTCCCATAGTTTTTCCCTGTGCCTCCACCCTTTTCGGTACTGCCTTTTTCACCCAGGACATGGAAATGGAGCATCAGTATTCCCCCACAGCAAACTGGCACCTCCTTTCCGATTAGCCTTGCAGGGCTTGATCCTGCAAGATGCTGAGCACCTTTTTCTGAGGGCCCAGAGGATCACAGGCTTTCAGGCACCTAATCCCCTTCATGGGAGCCAGCTACTTCACTCCTGGAAGGACTGTGAGGCCAAAGCTGAAGATGCTGTTGGCTTCAGTAGGATTGGAAAGCTCTTAGCAGCTGCCTGCCTTGAGGGCTGTTTTTGCAGTTTGATTTGTTTGCTTGTTGGGTGGACACAGCTGGCTCACTGATGGAGATAATTGTTATGTTGATGGAGATAACTGGTTTGGTTGCTATTTAAGGGCAAGAAGGTAATCCCGACAGATACTTAAGGAAATGATCCCGTAGCTAAACAGGAGAGGGAGTGTATCTTAAAGGTAACTTAGGGGGCAAAGCTGGGCAATAGTCATAATGCTTTTTGTAGAAAACCAGTAGAAATAATTTTTTTTTCCAAATTTAGATAGAATTCATCCTCAGAAGATAATTAAATCAACAGTCTCATTTATTATTCAAGCTTAAGAAATTAGATGTTATGCGTTGGACCAATGATGAAAATCTAGTAATTAAATAAGGCAGTGAACAACTATGGAACCTGGCTTTCGCTTTTTACTTTAAAGGAGATGCTGGAAAAGAAAAAAAACATTTTATTGGGAAGGGACTGCATATCTTATGCCTATCCAGTAGTCACTATGGTGCTGCCACAGCCACATGTGTGTCTTACTACATATTAATCATGTCTAAATACAAAGCGACATACAGTCACTTTGCTCTCACTTGTGAACCCTGCTTTCCTAGAGAAATAGCAGAAACGGGTGAAATTTTACTGCATCATTTCATAACCATTTCAGTGTTCAGTTGTTTGGTTTTGTAATGACAGAGGTGGCTTGAGGTTGCAGGAAAAACAGTGAGGTGCAACAGGGATTTTATCATTCCAGAAAGGTTCTGAACCTGTGGCAAAGGGCAATCAGTTGTCTTTCTTCAGTTTCAGACCCCAGAATGGAAGTCTGCACCATTTGCTCCATCAAGGGACCCAGGATATTCTTTTTAAATATTGAAAAGCATATTTGCATTGCATTGGACCAAAGGGAGTTGGTTAGAGTATGCAGTGGTACAGTGCAGGGTGGGAAATGGCTAGGAGAGGCAAGAGTCATCCATTGGGATCAAGCTTGGGCAAGTTTCTGCTTATCAAAGTTGTCAGAGTATGAACATCAGGCTTCTGGTACTTTTCTGTGGTACTACCTGGGTGGATTGAAAGATTAAATAATGGCCAAGCATACTCCAGGCAAAGGATTTCTGAGAGAAGGAGCTATTAAGAAAGCCGAAGGGAGTCCTGAGGGCAGAGGTGGAAATCTCATCATTCGAAGCTCGTAAAAGTCAGGTCAGACAGTACATGTGACAATGTGTCATCTGGTGCTGACACAGAGATGAGCAATGGATGATCTCACAGATCTTTTCCATCTGGTTTAAGGCAGAACTGTGAAAGTGAGGCTGAAGGCCTGGAGATTAATCCAGGCTAAGCTGGAGGTTGCAGTCACAGCTGCACACCTGAAATCCTTGTGGTGTTGGACCAGTTCTCATCCGCCACCTGACACAAGTGCATCTCCAGACTCCACCTCTCTCTGGAGCAGGCAGAGAGTTTGGCATTCTTAGCTCTTCCGTTTACTGGCTGCTGTTGAGGCTGACAGAAACCTTCAATAACCTAAATAAGGAGGGATCTTGTGATGGAGACCACTAGCCTCCAGCGGGAGCAGCCGCTCCCATATTCAGTTCCAGCAGGCCAGTTGTTAAAAGCTTTCCCTCACTATAAAACTAAATCAAATTCAAAACCCCAAGTAAAAGGCAAAAGCTGCCTTGATGCATAAGAAGGTCAGAGAGCCTAGCATAAATTGCAGTGGCGACGTCGCTGGTACGACATCCTCTTTTCGGGATCACCTCCTTTAATACAGAGGTTTCCTCTTAATTGCACATTGTTCTCAGGGTAAAATGCTATCTACAGTGATATCCCAGCTTTTGCTGGCCATCTGTAATACTTTTCCTGGTTATGGTTCTCTTTCTAGGGCCTCCTTAGTAGCTGGTTCTACTATGATTTGTCATGTTTGTGTTTCAGTGATCAAAATAGTATCAGTGTCCTGGCAAAATTATGCTTTCAAGTCTGGGTTTCTTGACATCTCATGTATATTGACATCCATGGTCAGCTGAATTTTGGAGATAGGCCCCACATAGTCAAAGGGGCAAAACTACTTGATTACCTACTCTTCCTCCCTAGTGAAGTTTCTTCCACCACTGCTGTTGAGCTACCTACTTGTGAAAAAGTCCTCCTTCTTTCTCACATAACAATTAGAGTTCGTGGATGCTATTAGGCTTCTCTCTTCCAACCCATCAACCTCCATCATTCCTAAAGACATAGTGAGATTTTTTTCAGGTGACCCCTTCCCACCTGGTGGCCAGATGAGCCGTTCACACGGTTTTGTTTTTATTCAGAAGACCTGAAAGTATGTTTGTTTTCTTGGAAGGGTTTTCCTGTCTTTTTGCTACAGAAAAACCCCATGGAGAAGCGGCTGGTAAACCATTAAAAGTTGCTTGTCAGGAGCTACTTCAGATTTTTTTGACCCTTACTGTCTGGCAGAGACTGTCACGCAACTTGCCTTGTTTTGCTCTTCTCTGCTCTCCGTTCTTGGCGGTCGGGTGGTTTTCCTTGCCTCCTTTATTACAAATGATGGAATCAGCTGTTAGGGTGGTTTTGTTGGAAAAGATGCAAGACTAAGAAAGACTGAATGATTTCACCCTTTCCAGGAAGGAAAAATACGTCTTGATCACTATGATATTGAAAGATGATATATTTAGATTTCTCCGGGTCATTCTTCAGATCAGCTCTCAACTTCTTCTGCAGTTTCAGCATATGGAATGAGGAATATCTGTAGTCTCCAGATGATACGAAGGAAATATGGTTTATCTTCCTATCACCAGTGCATCAGCAGCAGGAGCTTCTTGATGTAAATCTAATCCTGAAATACTTCCTTCTCCTCCACTTGTCAGTTCAGTTCCCTAGAAGATAACTTTGTTCGGGAAATGCCAGGCTGATAAAAGCAACTATCTGGAAACGGAATGCCTGCAGTTTTGCAAGGTGGCACACGCCAGCGTCATTTAATTGTAATGGATGGATGTTTGTTCATCATCTTACTAGAGGGAGAAACTCTGGAAAGAAACTCCCAGCCTCTATTGAGAACTGATCACAGCCAGATTTGGGAGCTCTCTGGAGAGAAAGACAGGTCAAAGACAGCGATGAGTCCCAGCCCCTGCTTGTACATCCCAGAACGGAACCAGCCCAGCCCTCCTGCTGATGCCTGAACTTGGCTCTTCCAGCACACCAGAGATGCTTGGAACCT
>NW_009723207.1:10144-23712 GCF_000703405.1 Apaloderma vittatum
TAACAGTCAGCGACATGTGGGGAAGGAGCTTGCATTATGGACCTCCCCACCTTGAAGCCTGTTTTTCTTCTTGCTCTCAAGAGTTGCTCCCAGGGAATTTTTTTTTGTGCCTGTAGCAAGCAAGGGAAGTTCAGGAAAGTATCATTTGGCACACAGCAACGCAGATCCTTCCTTACTGTTTGAGTTCCTGTAGCTGCACCTCTCCCACTGCCACGGCACTTGCTGGCACTGTGGAGAGCGGTGCTGACGCAGAGATCCGTTCCCACAGATAGGCCCTGCGGTTCCAGAGCAGACCAAAACATGAGCTGGTTCCCTTGAGAGCTCCTTTCCCACATGCTGAGCTGCATTTCTCCCTCATCCAGATCTGTATGAGGACACTGAGGTCATCAGGACCATGATCTCCCTTTCCCATGAATCCCATGTGAACCTGGGGGCAGCCCAGGCACCTGATATTCACGCTTTGCAGGTGAGCCCTGGCTGATGCAGCAGAATCTGCATCCGCAGGTTTCTGCTGAGGCGACAAAAATCTCCTGAGAAAGAGCTGGTCTTCCAGACTAGTTCAGCAAAGCCCAAACAATAACTTAGGGGGAAAAAAAAAGACCACAGTATAGCACATCCCTCTGCTATCCATCCCCACTCCAAGGCTTTTCAGGTATTCCTGAGCTGTTTCTGAGCATCCTACTCGCTTTAATACTGTAGAGGTTAGTCTTAAGCTAGGGTTGAGTCCTTCCAGCCCTCTCATTGCTTTTCTGTCTCTTCTCTGAACTTGGTCCCACTGAGGTGTCTCTATGGGACAAGAGAGTGAAGTCGCAGCAACTTTCACCATTCTGTCACAGGGATTTAAATTACTGGGATACCCCAGAGCTCTCTTCCAAAACCTTGTGTGGCTTTTGGGCTGTGGACTGTTTTGGAGTCTGATCATATGTCTTTGGCAGGGGTCTGGGCATGGTGGGGCAGAGTGGATGTTTTTGTGTGTGCTTTGTGATGCTTTAACTGCTAAAGACTTCCTTCTGCACTCTGCAAATCACAAAGGTGATTTGCTGCCTTTGGCAACCGTTTATGTACCTAATTCACAGTGAAGGAAATAGGGTCTGGGATTTCGTAGCACTGCTCCTATGCCTGTAAAACAGTTTGATACTGCTGGGCAGGAGAGTGGTACCACAGGCTACAAGGGGACCAGTACTGAAGAGGCAGTGGGGTTTATTTTTCTTCAGACCTTTGGAGGCCTGAGTGAGATCGTTTGAGTCACAGAAGAAGAGATTGGAGCCTCCAGAGATATGTCGTTCCACCCTAAAATTTGTGCCCATTTGGATGAGGCTGGTTGCAATTTGGAGGGTGAAGCACCTCTGCAATTACACAGACACGGAGTTGAGCCATCCTGTGAAGCCCCAACACCTCTGTGTTAGCGGACAGGCATTATTTGACACAGATCTGTCATAAATGCCTGTTGTGCATTGCCAGGGCTTGGGGGAGGTGAGGTGACAGTCCAAGCAGGGCTGCTGTTTTTCTGTCCTTCTCGGTGTGGGGTGTCTCCTCCCAGTCTCATTGCCTGTGAGCATCACCAGCGTGCACCCTTTCCAGTCTGCACCAGACTGGCCACGCCGGCCTGCCCTCAAGTCCCCACCAAAGCACAAAAGTTCATTGAAAGTCCAAGGCAATTGCAGCTGGCTCTCCAGCAGCCAACGCCCTGGGCTAGCAGAGGGACTGGCCATCCGGAGCCTGCATCCCCAGCCCTGGCCGCTCCTGCTCCAGTGGGTGCCAGATGGCCTCGGGCTGGGCGGCTGCCTGAGATCAGCCTGACTTCACCGGGGCGGTGGTCTGGAGCGGTGACCCCGGCCCCGGGCATCATGCCTGAGCCAGCTCCACTGTCCAACCCCACAGGGCTGTGACGAGGGGCTGGGGGTCATTCACCGACATGCTACAGCGGGGTTGTTCCTGCAGTGGGAACATAAATGAGCTGTTCTTCATTAGGGCGGTGAAAGCTCCCTTCCATCTGGGCTGATCCCGGCGGCCTCCAGGGAGCTCAGGAATGCTTTTGCTCAGTTGGCGCTCTTCAGCTGCCAAAGGGCGAGAGATGAGACGACCTTCTTGCTCTGCATCCCTTCCCTGCCTACATTTATCCCTTCCCTGCCTGCATTTCAGGAATGCAAACACAGCGGCTGTCCCTGTGTGCTTACCAGGAGGGAGGTATTTTTATTTTCTTGTCATGGTCACAGGTGCAAGTCCAGGCTGGGGAGAAACCTATTTGCCCATCCCAGGAGGTTTCACCATAGATCAGGCACATTTCCTCCTCTTCTGCAGTGGGAACAAGTGGGAAGGGCAAGTGAGGGAAATGCATGATGGGGGTTTTTACCAGTCTGGGACCTGAGCACAGACTTACTGTGTAAGACCCAGTCTGAATTAAAATACGTACATCTCTAATGTGATTTACAAGTGCAAAAGCTATTTTCAGGGACTTTCCTACTCTCCCAGCCACAGGGAGCCCAGGGAAGCTGCTTTGCATTGCCCAGCAAGATCCAGGACTGTAAAGGATGGGGAAGGAAGGAAAAATGGGAGAATTCCATCCTTTTGGCAGGTACAGGGAAGAAGACAAACATTGATTTCAGCAATCATTCCCTCTGCCTGCCTGTAAAGTCCAGCAGGAAAACGTAAGAAACTGGTGTGGGGCTGGGCAGATAGTGGAACCGCTGTAGATAGAGTCTGCAGCTGTTTGTGCCAGGGAGATGTTGTCAGTGAAACTCAGAGGGAGTGTCTCGATCTGGCTCTAATTAGGGCTTTGGGGTCCTGATCGATGGGAACTGCAGAAAAATCTCTCTCCCCCAGCCTCTCCTGTAGATTTTTTTTCCCTTCTCCATTGCCAGTGTCAGCTGCCTAGGTGTCTGATCCCAAAATGTTGTCCCTCTCCCAGAAAAGAAAGCCAAGATGTCAGAGATCACCCAGCTGGGTTTGGAAAACGCCACGTTGTTGTAAGTGGCAATGAGACATAAACTGTAGTCCTCCAAAGACAGCTGCCAGCAGGACCCAAAATCATAAGATGCCCACTGGAAAAGCAGGGTCTGGGGTCACTCGTGAAATTCTGCAGCTGAAGATACTCCCTTCATGGGAATACTAGAAGGTGGCTTTTCTTCCTGTGGGCAAATTCTCTTCTGGTGGAGAGCAGAGATGCTGTGCACTGTTGCAGTGTGCTGTTCAGTGGAAAATACTTGCTGCACTCTAAGTCTGGGGGGCAAAGGAAGGACCAGGCAACTTCTCAAGGTCTCCACCAGAGCCAGCTGCCTGATGCTCCTGAACTAGAGATTTAACTGAGATCCTTGCTAAGTCTTTCTCCAACACCTTCTTGCTTAAGTGGTGTATTATGCTGTAAGTAATAATAGCCATGATAATAATCAAGAAGGCTGTTTTAACAAGGTTGTGCTGTGATTGTGCTTGTCCTTAGGTGCATGAGGCTTTTTTGGGGGTGTTTGAACAGGACAGCAAGTCCTCTAGCAGTGGGCTGTGGATGTAACAAGCATGGATCATTAGCAGCAGTGGTCAATAGATGCATTTCCTACCTACCTGCCAGAAACCGATGAAAACGTGTTCGGAAAATTCAAGCCTCCTAGCCATTTGGAACAAGGTTCCTGCTCCTCTCTGTAAAGTAAGCAAACAGGGAGGTGGTGTTCCCACATGCCCCACACCCACACGTGTACACACACACACACACCTTGTGAGGACCTCACACGTGTTCAAAACGTCTGGAGCACAGAAGCACCCTGGCTGGGTTTTGATCCAGGTGCAAGAAGACGCATGGGCTGCTCTGGGTTTGGTTGTCACAGACAGCAGGCAGCTGGACAGGAGCAATTTGCAGCTTTCCAGAAACTGCCTGGTATTTTGCTGCTCCATGACCAGAGACAAGGTGAAAGGGTTGGAAACGGCTTCTGCTAAGGAGCTCCCTCTTGCTGGCGTGGAGCAGAGGGAGGACACTAAGCCCTCAGCCGTGGGGCAGAGGACAGCCCACACTCTTCTGTGAGTATTTTTTGCCTCTCGGGGCTTAGGGGAGGTTTCATGAATTAGAACATCAACAACACAGTCGTTCTGGCTTGACTTGTGTCAGGAGCATCTCCAGATGCTCACCCTTCTTCCCCTGGGTTCTCCATGGAAACTGCAGCATCAGACCAGACATGAAGCCATGGGATGGCTTAGAGTCCAACTCAGTCTCCTGCCTTGGCTGTAGGGTCAACATCCTCTTGAGATTTCACCTCCAGGCTAGCCAGGCATCCTTAGCTTGGTGAGCAGTGTCATTCTTTGGAGTGTGGCCAGCTGGGACCTCCTCCTGGAGAGCAGGGAGAAGGAATGGAGATGTGAGAGCTGCTCACCTCCTACTTCCCACTGTCCCCCAGCTGGGCACCCTGTGAGTAGGGCTTTCCAGCCTGTGCCTTGTGCCCATGGCTGAAATACAAACAGCTGCCTGCCTGAAACCAAATCACTGGGTTGGCAAGGTGGATGGGAGTAGGCACGAAGGGGCTGTGCAGCAGGCCAGATACTGACAGCAAGGGAGGAAGAACTTCAGCCTCCTTCCTGAGTCTCAGACAGGCACAATTAGGGCTCATTCTGGGAAATTGGGTGTTCCTCCTGCTGACGTCTCCTCAGGAGCAGACATGCAGCAATGCCAATGCTGGCTGCAGTGAGCCAGCCCCAGGGTGGCAGATGGAGGTTAGCAAACAAGCTGGTGGATGAGGATGAGTAGGTGGATGCAGGGGCTCTGGAGATGCTGACATGGGTCTCTGGTCCCAGCTGCGATGGGTGGCTGCAGACTGATGTGGATGAGCCGGCCAGGAAGCAAAGGAGGGGACAGCATGGGTGCTGCCTGTCCCGGCTTTGCCTTTCCCTCTCCTGTTGGCAGCGGGAAGGTTCCTCACCAGCTGCCCAGCGCTTGTCAGGAGTCTGTGTGTCAGAGACCTCTGCCCTTCAGTTTGTCAGAATATTCTTGTTAGTTTCAAATTAGGGAACAGATAGTTGAGTGCATGAGCAGGGAATGCTTCAGCCTTGTCACTGAAGGAAATCAAGCTATAAAAAACATCTGGGGGTGGAGGGAAGGGGATCCCTCCAAGGCATTCATGAGGTTCTCACTGGGAAATAAAGTCTCGAACTAGACACCATTGCTGAGCAGCAGACGGAGGAGTCCTGCCACAGCCATCCCTTGTCATATCGCTACTTGAGCGTGGACCTGTGTGTGCTGGGGGAGTGGGAAGGAGGTCAGTTCCAGGTGCTTTTTCAGTCCTGCAGTAAGCACTGGACTCAGACTGGGAGCTGGACAGCTTTCAGAGCACACCCGCCTTTGGCTCCCTCTGCAGAGCATTGGGCTCCTGTGGGTCCCATCTCCCCTTGCCAAAAGGTCTTCGTGCTAGTCCCCAGCTCCCAGTCAGATTGCAGGAAGCAGAGAAATAAGTTGTTCTCAGAGGGTGACACTGCTGACCGTATGAGCCATCTGAGCTGCTGCAAACACACATTGCACCACGAGTCCCTGGGACTGGACATCCCGTGCTCTTTCTTCTGACGGAATCCTCTCTGCCTTGTCCCGTTTGTTTGTTATTTTAGCTTTGCCCAGGTGGCTGTGCCTCTCGTATTTGTTATTGCAGAGGTAATGAGCCGTGCCCCTCTTGTGTTACGGCAGGATTGCCTGTGCCAATGTGAATCCTCCCCTCCCCTTAATCACCGTAGGGCAGCCCAGGGAGATGCCCTGGCTCTGCCATGTCCAGCCCTGGCAGTCAGTGCCAGAGGGGATTCCTGGGACAGATCACAGCTTGTATCATTGTTGTGGAAGGGTTAGTCACTGCACATGTCTCTGGTCTCCTTTCGGACCTCGAATTGCCGCAAAACCTTTGTGGCAAAGGCTGCTTTTCTGCCCAGGCACCCCTGGGCAGAATGGTGGGGCAGAGCCTTGCTCCTCCTCTCCCCTGGATGAGTCTGGGTACTAGGGAGCAGCCAGTCTGCAGGATGGCTCCTCCTTGCCTTGTTGTAGGGGGCTTTATCTGCTTTTGTCTTCATCCTCAGCCTTTTTCTTTTGTCCCAACAGTGATGTTGCAAAGAGGGGCAAAATCAGTGCCCTGCTGTCTTGGTATCCACCATAGGGTGCCAGGAGGGGATGAGCCACGTTTACTGGTACTGAAGTCATGGCAGACACCAAGCATCCCATCACAGTGGGTTCTACCGTGCCTGCCCGCTGGCGCCAGCACAAACCTTGCGTCAGCACAAGGCTGCTGGGAACTAAGGACTGGGAGACTTGGAACCTCAGGAGCTTTAAACTCCATTCAAATTTAGTCCAGAAATAACTTTTTTCACTCCAGTGGCTGTACTAAATGTCACAAGTCATCTAAGTTTAGCCTGTCACCAGCTCTCCTATATATAACTGTGCAGAGCTCCTGACTGCATCCTGCCGGCACAGGTCATGCTGGGGCGATCTGGGAGGTGTACAGGAAGGTGACTGCCATGGGCAGAGCCTAAATGTGCTCCCTTACCACTGGTACCATCAGCAGCAGCTGTGGTCAGGCAGCGCCTCTCAGCAGTGTTACCTTAGGCTTTTCCAGCTGCTCAGTGGGTGCCAGCGGCCAGGGCCTGGCTTGGTCTTCTGAGCGTGGGGCTGAGGGCTTTGGAAATCCCAGCACTTAGCCACGTCTTTGGCATCGCTGCTGAAGTGTCTGCCCAACGGCGTAGTGCCTTTCTTGTGGGATTGACCTTGACTTTGGAGTTGTCTCATCACGAATCCCTGGCTTTTGCTCTTGCGTCTGTAAGTCAGTGTGGTGTGAATTTGTTACTTAATCCTCTTGCCGTGGCTGAAGAGAGGCTTCTCTGCCACATTTTGTGTGTCATCTGGTCCTTTCTAGGTGTGGGATAACCCTCCTACAAGTCCTTCTCCACTGACACACTACAGACGATGGTGACTTTATATGTAGGAGCCCGTATTGACCCCAAAATTCTCCATGCCCTCAGACACCTTTCTGTCCTGAGCTCGGGGATCACACAAAAGCCGTGCCAAGTCCCACACAGTATAGGGCTATAGGCAGCAGTTGGGAAGAAGATTTCTTTGTAATTTGTTCCCATCCCACCTGGTGCAAAGATGTCCTCTGGGGTTAGGCAGGAGGCTCTCTGTACGAAAGCAAGTCTTGATCAGCTCGTGGAGACCTGACGGTTTGGTATCTCTTCCCTTCCAGAACGGGAGTCCCGAGAGCACGAAGAACCAACCACGTCAGAGATGACAGAGGAGACCTACCCACCCAAGGCTTACCGGCCCAAGCATGGGCGCCTCTCCGAGCTCAAGGCTGAGGCCCTGAAGAAGGACCGCAGGAAGAAGCTGACCCTGGCCAAATTCGTGGGCATGGCAGAAAACACAGCCCACCCCCGTGTTGTCATTCCTGAGCTCCGGCAAGAGTTTGAGCTGGTGGGTGCCTTCGCCTTCTTTCTTCGGGGCTCTCATGGGCAGGGGGCTGGGGGAGGGATTTTTCCTCCTGGGGAGAGGATGCTGGGAGGGGACCTGGGGGCTTTTGCAGCTGGAGGCTTGCTGTGGGGTGCTCCCCTTCTCACACTCCATCTTCTCCCTGCTCACAGGGCCCCTGCCGCAGGCACATGGAGGCATCCCTGCAAGAGCTCAAGAGCAGCCAGCGGATGGTGCCACGCGCCGTCCACCTCCCCAACTGTGACCGCAAGGGCTTCTACAAGAGGAAGCAGGTAAGAAAGATCCCACAGAGGGATGCTTCCCACCCAGGGAGGGTCCACTGCCCTGGGTGGAAAGGACAAAGGTTTCTCCTCTACTGGGTTGGTGGGGAGGTTTCTGCAAGCATCTCCAGGCATGACTGATGGTGGGTGGCGCTGTGATGGCTCCAAGTGCCATCCAGCCCGAGGCGAGCATCCTGAAGGAGCTGATGTGGGAGGAGGAAAAGTCAGAGAGCCCCGAGCTGGAGTAGCAGCTGGGATGGAGATGTGCTAGAAGCAGAGAGCGGGAGCGAGGTCTTACCCAGGGGGTTGCATCGCTGGGGCGAAAGGGACAAAGCGCAGGGCTGGTCCTGATGCCCAGCGCAGGGGAGCTGCATGGTGCCTGGTGGCTGTCTCCTGACCTCTGCTTTTGGGTGTCTCCCCAGTGCAAGCCCTCCCGAGGCCGGAAGCGTGGGTTGTGTTGGTGCGTGGACAAATACGGTATGAAGCTGCCGGGGACTGACTTCCTGAGCGGAGACCTGCAGTGCCACGCGTTCGACAGCAGCAACGTGGAGTGAAGTCGCATCCCCTTCCTCCGTCCCATCACTACCTACCCAGGCTCCCTTCCACCCTCCCCTCCACACTTCCCCGTGCCCCGGGACTCCGATTCCTTTCATCTCATGTAAGAAGAAAAAAAGAAAGGAAAAGAAAAAAAAGAAAGGAAAGAAAAGAACAAAGAGAAGGAAAGGAAAAGAACAAAAAACAGAAAGGAAAAGAAAGAAGTAAAGAAAAAGAAAAGCAAAAAACAAAGCAAGAAGAAAAGGAAAAGAGAAGAAAAGAAAGAAAAGGAAAAGAAAAAAGAAAAGAAAACAGAAAATAAAAGAAAAGGAAGAAAAAAAAAAAAAAAGAAAGAAAAGAAAAGAAAAGAAAAGAAAAGAAAAGAAAAGAAAAGAAAAGAAAAGAAAAGAAAAGAAAAGAAAAGAAAAGAAAAGAGAAAAGAGAAAAGAAGAAAAGATAAAAAAGAAAAGAAAGAGAAAAGAAGAGAAAAGAAGAGAAAAGAAAAAAGAGTAAAACAAACCCTGAAGAAACTGAGGACTCGGAATCTACAGCAGCCTCTTGACAACAAGGACTCAGCAAGGAAAGGACAGAGCCAGAGACAAACCAGCTGCAGCTGCTCCGCCATCCTCCGCCTCTCCCCAGCACTGCCCGCACTGCCCTGCCATGAGCAGAGGCCACCCCGGTGTAGGAAGCTCTCTGAGTTAGTGATTTTCCAGTACGGGTTTTGGGCAGGTTATTTTTATTTTTTTTGAGTTAGCTAGTTGTTTTCTAAAGGGTCTCAAGAGAAAACCTTGTGGCCACCAGTATTCCCCCTCCTGGCTGTGGTTCTCTAGTGTCTCTTCCCCACATCACTAGGGCTCACTCGAGTCGATTTGATTGACTTCAGTCTCCACTGACTGCCCTGAATTCAGGCAGATTTTGACACATTGGGAGGAGAGGTAGGACTGCTGGCTTCATGTCTGGAGATGAGCTGGGGAGGGAAACACAGCTCCTACAACAACATGAATACTCACCCCAGAAATATTCGTGGACTTCAAGAAAGAATCATCCAAAAAAGGAAAAATAGCCTTCTCCATCCGGCTCCTCTCGAACAGAGGGTCAGAAATTGACCCTGAAAGGGACAAGCGGGACTCTTGACCATTGTCCATCCAGGTGTGGAAATGTTTGTCGCCTGCGTGCATGTGTGCGAGCGTGTATGTGCATGGACATGGCTTTTCCTCCTTGCAAAATTTCACCTCAAAACCTGCAATCTGGAGGGCTTAAGCAGGGGAGAGATGCTGCCCCCCAAAAAAAAACCCATAATAATAACCTGCTGGACTAAGCACAGGAATGGTTACGGAGGAGCATCAGTGCCTGTGGGATCAGGGCCCCACCGACACCGAGGGCTGCATCCAAGAGGACCCAGCAGATCCTCCATCACTGTCCAGACTGAAGCGTCCCTATGTGGGGAAAGGGGAATTGGGGCCAAAACTCTTCACACCCTTTGCCACCGTAAGAAAGACCAAGTATGGAGATTTATTTTTTTTTTTTACATTTTTTTTTTCACAGTCAAAAAGTGGTTTGCTCCAGGGAGAAAAAAAAACCAACCAAACCTACACTTTGTTTTGTCTTGGATTTTTGTTAAGGCTGGTTTATAGCCTTTCCCATGGGTAGGAAAAGGCTGGTCTCCATCCTTTCACATTGAGGATACTGCTCATGTTGCCATGGCTGGTTCCTGCCACCTTACAGTAAGAACCTGTGATGGGCCCTTGCCTTTAACCTGGCACCCAGCTCCTTGTTGAGTGACAGCAGCCACTGCGCCACAGAGACCCACTGCCTCAGGTGTGCTGGGACAGCCCTCAGCTGCCTTCCTGTCTTTTTTGGTTGTTTTTAATTTTCACAGTCGATTTTGGGACTGTTGCCTCTCATTTCCCCATGACAAGGGTCTCTGGGACGTTGGCAGTGGGAGGAGATCCTGCAGCGAAAGGAAGGAAAGCGAGATGCGGTGCCTGAGTGCTGTGGTTCCAGTGGGCAAACACCCACGGGGGGCCACAGCCCATCACCATGGCTGGAGATGGCAGCTGGAGCTGCTCAAACGATATGGCTGGTCTCAGGGAGAAGATTTCTGCACCTCCAAAGCCCCTTTAGGTTTTCCAGAGCTGGGCAGAGAGGAAAGGGGGTCTGCAGCATCACCAGGTCCCCACCAGCAAGAGTGGGACAAGAGGGATTCAATGCCAAGGGGGTCTGGTGGGGACTCCTCTCCATCGGTGGTCAGGAACCCTCATAGCCCCCCACGGCATGGCACTAACTCCCTTGAGCACCCTGTGGGCCGCCCTACCAGGACACTTGCCCTGATCAAGGGCAGGACTGGACACCCTGTGGTTATTTCCCTTGGAGCTATGGTGGGGGTGAGTTTGGCCAATGGACTTCCACAGAGACCCACTGGAGCGTATTTGGAGCTGGGGGCAAGGCAGGCATCTTCCCTTGCTGAAAAGAAGGAAGAGTGCCACCAAATGCAGATTTGCCCCTCCCCAAAAACCTGTTGGAGCGGTGTGAGTCCCGTGTTGCTGGAGCGGAGCACGGCAAGTGCTAGGGCTGGGGTGGGACCCCTCCAGGCTCTGCGGGGCTGATGGAGGAGGGTCTATTTGGTTAGGGTGGTGGGTTGATGGTGCGGTAAAAGTGGGGTGAAGAATGGGGTAAAGAAGGCAGGTGGAGGAGGAGCCTGTGCCAAGCCCAAGGGCCACAGGTCGCCGTTGTCGCTACTGTCTCCCTTTTCCTCTGCTTGCCGATCCCTGTGCAAAACCTCCTGACTGTTACAGGCCAGTACCACCTTCCCCAGGACCCTTCCCTCCATCTCTCTCCCTCTTTTTTGCTTTTTTATTCGTTCGTTTTGTTGTTTGATTTCCCAAAACTTGAAAGCCTTTGGCTGCAGAGAAAGGAGAGGTGCCGCTGGGGTGATGGGCACACGCAGGGGGACCTTGATTTTCAGGGCTGATGCTTTTGCAGCATGAGGGTCAGCTCACAGAGCCCTGTGGTGGTCTCGTGATATGGCCACCACAGTGACACTTGGGAGGGGGACACAGGGTGCCCCCCTGATCTCTTCCCACAAAGTGAATCTCAGCTGTGGCCCTGGGAGGCCAGAGCAAAATCCATCCCGCACGGCCTCCAACCCACCCCTGCACATCCAGCGCTGGGATGGAACTACCTGACTTGTCCCCACCGACCTGGATGCAACCCTCGCTCACCCCACAAGCCACCTCAGCTCCCAGGATGGGGCACCAAGAGACAGCCCCAGCCACCTTTACGCATCCCTGTCAGGACGAGGCTGTTTGCAGGCTGCACTAATATTTAGGACCGGGGTTGGAGCCTGGGTCAGGCTAGGGGCGAGAGCGGATTCAGAAGGGGTTGTTCCCCCGCACCCCAGGGGTAGCAGTGACGAGGTGTTCCTGTTCTCAGCACCCCTTTGTATCTGGGGGTGAGAAAACCAAATGGGCAGATTTGGGAGCTGGGCAGGGCTGGGTGAACAGCGCAGGGGGTTAAGGCATGTGGGGAAGTGCTGGCAATTTGTGCTCCGGGGGAGGTGTGAGGCTCGGGGGTCTCTGGCCACAGTGTTTGCACCGAGCCTGTGCCGGTAACCGGGATGCTGGCTGGGAAGGAGAGGACAAGGATGGCACAGGGGTCAGGGCAGCCCTTCCACCTCATCTCCCCTGGGGAGCAGCGCTGGGCTACCCCTTGTCTGTACTGCAGTGGACTTCGAAAACCACTAGTACAAGAGCATTTTGCACTATTTCTTGGCTCTCTCTCCCCTGCCCTTTTTTCCCCTTCTTCTCCATGAAAACTCCTTTGTCGTTGGTTGGGGTTTGGGGTATTTTTTTTTGTTGCTGTTGTTGATTTATTTTTTTTTGTCCCCGAACGGAGCATTGTATATTTAACGATCGACAGTTCACCTCGCTTCCAGACCGCTGTCCTGGCGCTGGCTAGGAGCCCTGCCTACTGTGTCCCCCTCCCCAGCCCCGCCTGACCCCGCCACTGCCACTGGGACAGACATCACCGTGCACGTTACCCACCGTTGTAACACAGTTGTTAAAACACACCAGATTCCGAGTTTCCTGCCTGGTTTTTATCTTTAAGCAATACTCACTACACATTTTACGGTAGCTTTTTATAGCTTTACATACATACAGTAGCTCTGTTGTTTCGTTTTGTTTTGTTTTTTGTTGTGATTTTTTTTTCCAGTAAACAAGAAATACTCATAACCTTACTGGTGGGAAAAAAAAAAAGCAGTTTGTGAAAAACTGACAATGGAAGAAGAGCTTAATGCTCTGTTTAGCATTTTGTACTTAAAAAAAAAATCTCACATTTTATTAAAAAGTGAAGATTGCTGTATACTATTTATTCAACTTATAATTTATGTTACTCTTTGATCTTTGTCTTTTCTCATGACAAAGCATTTATTTAATAAAGTTATGCATTCAGTTAGTTTGTGCCTGACCCTCGTGGAACGTCTGCGTGCCGGGGCCAGCCAGTGAGCAGCTCCAGTCCCGGGCACCCCCGGGCAGCCCTGCTGAGCCCCTGGGGATCTTGGCCAGATCCATAGAGGTGCTGGGGGAGGGTACAGAGCACAGGGCAATGTAGTGAAAATCACAGAATCCTAGAATGGCCTAGGCTGGAAGGGACCTTAGAGATCATCTAATGCAATCTCCCTGTCATGGGCAGGGACGCCTCTCAACTAGATCAGGCTACTCAAGGCTCTGTCCAACTTGGCCTTGAACACCTCCAGGGAGGGGGCAGCCACAACGTCTCTGGGCAATTTATTCCAAAGTCTCGCCGCTCTCATACTAAAGAATTTCTTCCTAAGAGCTAATCTAAATCTATTCTCCTTCAACTTAAACCCATTTGCCCTTGTCCTATCAGTGGACACTCTTGTAAAAAGTCCCTCCCCAGCCTTCCTGTAGGTTCCCTTCAGGTATTGGAAGGCAGCTATTAGGTCCCCCCGAAATGATTTAGGAGAGCTTTTGATACTGAGGCAGAATGCAAGCTTGAGTTTAAAGCATCCTTAAAGCAGAGATGTGCTATTCTTACTTTTTTTCAGCAATGTTCTCACATGGAGGTGGCACTGGGGCACAGTGAGAATGGTCAGCCAGGTTTTAAGGGGGGGATGAGGGCCTGGCTGCTGGTGATGCTGGGCCCCCAGCTGCTATCCCAAACTGACACCTGCCCCCAAGTTTGGGATCAGACATGCTGTTTGAGCCTCAGGTCTCTCCGGGCAGCAGAAAGAGCTTGTCCCGGTGCGCAGGAGCAGCCCTGGGCAGCCAAGCCAGACCGTGGTCCTCGGACACCTCATGGTAGCCCTCGGTAGCAAT
>NW_009723208.1:0-6230 GCF_000703405.1 Apaloderma vittatum
CAGGGCGCGATAAGCTCGGCTCAACCCGAGGCTAAAGTGTCACCGGATCCCACAGGGGATATCGCGTCGGTCGAAGCCGAGGTGAAGAGTATTAGCGGGTTCCCTGGGCACTGAGGGAAATGCCGGGGCAGGCGCTCGCCTCTTGGCCGGGACCCACCGGCAGCACGAAGCTGATCGAAAGCGCCGTGTCCTCTCGGCTTTGCTCTCGGTAAAGTAAATTTTGAGACCCGCTCTCAAAAATTTATCCCTCATCTCGTCATCTAACCTTAGCATCACTTGGCCGAGGTGTAGGCAAAGTTAAAACACGTCGTGCCTAGGAGAGTGCGACAGTTATGTGTTAGGAGAGTTAGAAATAACGACCCTGAGTAGTTTGCCGTCCCTGGATGCCGTTTGTTGTATTGTTTGGCGTTTTTTTAAGCTCAAATGGGAATAGGAGTTACTTGCTTTGGATGTTTGTCAGGTCAGTGCCTGGCACAGCTAGGGGAGCCCCGGAAAAGGAAGGTTCAGCGACAGGAGCCCGTGCTGAGAGGTCACAGCACCGAAGTGGAGAAAGGCTTATTTCAGAATAGCTGGTCATTCAAGACTGTATGAAAAAAACCCCACCACGTTAAAGTTGCTTTGTGTACTCCCCTGGTGGTTCGGGTACTGTACCTGCACCGTGTCCTGTGTTTGTTTCCTTGCCTCTGTTAATGCAGGAAGCGTCACCGTTTGTGGAACTGGATTCTGAAGGGTTTTTTTGTAGGGAAGAACTGAGTTTGAGATGCTAATAGGAGAGCTCTGAACACTTGACTGTTTAACATCCATAAATGTATGTTACCTGTATTGAAAACAGAGGATCGCATAGCTGCTCACTGGTAACTTTTCCATACAATACTTTTAAGATACGCTGTCTTGATAGTCACGTGAAGAGCTGCTTCTTGTGTGAGGGAAATTACATCTGGATTTGATAATCCTGCCTGACCCTGAAGAGATTTATTTCAAACTAACTTTCCTCTTGTATTTTTAAGAATATTTTCTCTACTATCGTAATACAAAAAAACCTGAATCTGATTTGAGTGGCCTTTTTTATTCTTTCCCAAGCAGGCAAATACTTCTCCCCGGTCCCCCCCCCGCCTCTGATGTACACCCTATTAGAGCTATGTTACATACCACAAGGGAGACCGGGGATAAAGGCAGGAGAAGGAAAAAAAAAAAAGATACTAAATGGTCTCTCTGCTCCCTGAGAAACCAAGCAAAATTTCCTCTAAGTAGCAGAGCTGGGAGGGAGCCCTTAGGTGCTGTGAGGATTTGACCTAGGCAACACCTGTTTAGCCAAAAGCAAAAGTCTTCAGATAAATAGTCATGTAAATGTGAGAGATTAGTCGAAGGCTGAGAGATAATGGAGATAGGAGTCATGCAACCACCAAATTACTTACATTTCCAGATATTCAGTATGAAGAAAGTAAGGAACTGATACTATCAGCATAAAGCCTACACCCACGCATTGCTGTGTAGATTCTGTGCTAGCCAGTTGTCACCTCATGTGTGGTGTTAAACTCCGTGCCATGAAACTCCACAGCAGTTATTAGTGCTACTGTGGTCCACATAATATGCTGTAACGCATTCTCACATTGGATATTAGATGTCCCACCTGTGGTATATAAAAAACCGATGCAAAGTATGTAAGGAACCACAGCTTTGAAGGAAAAAGAGTACTGAAGTTACTGTGTTGCATGACATCAAGGCAAGATATGCCTTTCCTCTGCCTCGTGTTGTCAGCTTACTTCGTTTATTCTGCTGTATATTTAGGTGCTTCAGAAATATATCCATGGAAAATCGGGTCCTGAGACGAAGATGCATATGAAACAGGGATGTAGAATGCTGTGTGGTGGCTCAGAAAACTGTTCTTGGGTGCACTGAATGATGTGGGTCCTCAGCTGTTGCGCAGTACCACACAAAAGCACGATGCTGTCTGGGAGCAACCCATGGCTTTACAGATCACTCCTGAGATGGATCACTGTTGTTTTGCAAATCGGTCCTGATCCCCCCCCTTCTGTCTACGAAGAAGATGCTTGCTGTTAGGCAGGGCGCGCCTGTTCGAGGTCACGCAGCTGCAGCTCTGTTTAGCTACTGGCATTCTGTAAATACAGTAATAAACCACTTGGTCCTAGGGAAGATTTCAGCTAATCGTCGTGTCCTGTGGTGTCTAAAACTCTCCTGCTCCCTTATGTTGAGGGAGCCTGTTTGTAAATAGGGCAGGTCTCCTGCTCAAGGACAGTGTTTTTATTCACACCCAATGAACAAACACCTCCACCCACTGTTGTTGTTTTAAAAGACTCCAGCTGCTCATGAATATAGGGTCAGGGAGGGCCGCCTAAATGTTTCTCTGTGCTTTCTCCCCAGCACAGCCAGCAGAGCTGTTTCCTGTTCTTTGTTTCAAGGCTGGGGTTTGCGTCACACATTCCAAGTGGCATATGTGGTGCTCTTTCCTGTTTCAGGCTGTTTTCTGGCAGATCGGTAGCCTCGTCCAGGCCCCTTGTCACTGCCCCTCAACTCCCAATCCCCACCCAATGAGTTATCATGTCTCTACACACTCACGATTGCTTAAGATGCCTGCGTTATGTCACAACAAGGTTTGCAAGTTAACCTTTAACGCAAGCCCTCGTCTCCGATGTAGTTACGGGAGTGGAGAGCTTCGCTGTGAGCTAGTTTTCTGCTCTCGCTTGCTCATCAGCCGATCTGGAATAGCTCCATGAAAGCCACGGAGTTGCATTGGTGTAAAAAGACTGTCAGAAGAGGATCCATATCTGTAGGCTCATGCTTGAAGGAGGGGTCTTGGCTTCTGCCCTAAGCCAACCTGAATGCCCCACCTTAAGCACTCTGTATTTCCAGGTCTCAGAAGGAATAGGTGTTTTCTCCTTACACAAACAAGAAGATTCACTGTCTTCCAGATGTAGTACAGAAAATGAGGCACTGCTGACTAACTTTTCCTATAGAGTAAATAGGTTCAACTATCCCAAATTTTGCATTTTTGAAGGCATGGAAATAAATTTTTTAACTCCTGTTTTTATATTTGTCTTCTTCCCCCACCCTGTGGCAGGCAAACATAAGAGAAACATGAAGAGGAAATTCAGAAAGAGAACATAAATCTTTCTGTTGCTTTGAATCTGACAGAAGAAGAGCTAAAGGACCCAAGCCAAAGCTCATTGAAATCAAGAGAAAGACTTGCATTAACTTCAGCGGGCTTTGAATCAGGCCCTGGATGAAAATGCAAGATGGAGTGTTCATTCTTCTCTGTCACTTATGGGTGTGAATATGCTTGGTTTCTGTCCACACAGAAATATTTTCACCAGCTGATTTTACCCCTTTTTCTATTTCGCTCATTTTTTTAAGTAATCTTTTAGTTCCTGCTGTTGCTCTTTCGGATGCTAGAAGGTAGCCATTTATGATTGTTGAAGGTATCTTTTAAGAAATATCCAAAATACATGCTTTAAACTTCCTCTTTCAGGGCTTAATTTTATGTGAAAAATAATTTTTACTGAACTGTGTGCACAACCTTACATCAGCTTGTTTTTTGTCTGTTCAGAAATCCAGAGAACAAGAACTGTTTTTCTACACAGTTTTGGTAAGTTGTTTTTTGATTATTTTTATCTGTTTCTCTCAGTTGTTTTTACTTAGTTGTTTTTGTGTTAATTTTAGAATACTGTGGAAGAATTTATCCATTAGAACCTGATTAAATATACTAATTCTGGTACTGTTAATTTGCACATGATTTCAGACATATTTAATCTTTTTTACCATGACACAGGAAAACTGTTCTATTTAACTGCGTTTAATGTTGGAAACTAAAGTGTAATAAATGCAGTAAATTTTGTGGTTCACACCTTTCTGTAGCCAGAAGTTCTACAAAATCAGAGACTGAGATAAATTATAATAGTTTTGTAAACCAACTTTTTAATATTAATTAACACTGCTAACCGGAGGTCTTTTGGAATTCTTTTATGCTGTCAGCATTGAAGCTTTGTGTTTTCATTCTGAGGCTAGTTGCTTCCAATCCAGAATATGAAGTTTGGCAGAGCTGGTTTTAGGAGAGATTTAACCCTTCCCTGTTAAGCACTCACTTGATGCCGAGGCTGCCTTTGAGGGTTTTGTAGCTGTAGTTGATACCTCCCAGGGGAAGGAAGTGTAAGTGTAGATCGGCCACATGGAAAGATAAAGGTCTCGCAGGTTTTTAAGAGTAAACTAAGTCAGAATGGAAAAAAAAACAAACGCGTGGTCTGCCTGTCGTGCAGTCAGTGTGTGTTACCAACAAACTAACTTGATCCATAAAGGCATGACATGCTTTCCACTCTTGAGGAGTCTAAGCTGCTGTGATCACTGTCTCATTTGTACCCACTGCACTATCCAGCTCTTCTCCCTGGTGTTTTGGTTTTTTCTCCACTTCCATAGTTACACAGAAGTCCGTCGACATTTGCCTTGTATTTAAATCCTCATTCACATTAATAATTTAGGCTCTTTCATAAATGTACACATTAGAATTAGATTTTTTTCCTTCTTCCTCGTACTATTAAAAGCGTTGAATCTCTGTTTCATGTGTTTCATGGAGTAACAGAACCCTTTACATAAGAGAGCAGTATTTTCTGTCATTCTTCCCTTATAATAAAAAGATAGAATTTATATTCCTCTTTTTACATTAACTTTAGAATTAACCTTTTAAGAAAAACACAACAAAAAACCAAGTTCAGTTTGGAAGGCAAAGATTATCATACCATTCCACATACTTCACTTGTTTTCAGAAGTCTGATCTTTTATCCTTACTAGACTGTTTCTTCTTAGAAGTTGAGACAGGAAACCAGACAGCAGTCTACCCTGATAAGGGAGAAGAATATTGTCTAATGGAGGGTGCCTCAGGAGGTTTTTTTGGCTCTCCCTTAGGTTCAATGAATGTAGACATGACAGTTGAACAGTATTTTACATGGGCTCTCTTTTCGCTTGTTAGAGAAGGTGTTTTCTTAATGAGCACCGCAAGAACTTCTTTGCCCCAAGTTTTTACATACAAGAAAGCCATCTCCAGGCAGGTGGCTTCAGAGAGCCTGCAACTGTATTATCGTAAATTTAATGGAAATAGTGATTAGTCTGCTACACAGCTGATAAATGGTTATGTCAAAGCAGTTCTAGGTCAAACAAGGTGATGTCAGCAAAGTTAGGATGTGCAAGTGGTGCAAAAACGCAGATTTTTCAGCCTACTTGCAGTTCTGAAAGGAGGAGGGCAAAATACAGTCACATCAGTAAAAACCAAAAATACTCTGAAATACTAAATAACAAAATCCTATGGAAATATTCTTTTTATTCATGGCAAAGGAGTAAAACTTCCAGCAGATTTTTTTTGCCCAGGTACTGTTTTCTTTTTACAGGATACTCTAACTTCTTCAGCAGTTGTTATCGTTTCCCAGTGGAAATCCAGTGAATAAACAAACACAGAAGGCTGCCAAGCCCTGAAATGTTTTCTTGGTGTACTAGTTCTTCAGGATTCTCCCCCTGCTTTTGTTTGTTCCTCATGGGCTGGCTGCTTGGGTCCCTTCCCCCCGCACCATGTCTGGGCCTTTGCTCCTTTCCCTGCTCTTGGTTTTGCTTTGACTTGAGTCTGACTGCTGTGCTGAGCTGGAGAGTTTCTTTGCCTGCTGCTATTTTGGGGCTCAGTGCAGTTAAGCGCTCGCTTACTTCCCACTGAAGTTAATGGAACTTTAGAAACACTTTTTTTGCTGACTCGGGTCTTGATGAGCGACTGGTACAGTAAGTGCAAAGACATCTCATTACTGGCCGTGGAGAACACTTTTTGTACCTTTTCCAGGGAATCCTGCTCTCAGAAACTGTTTTCTGTCTGTCAGGCTCTCCTTCAAGGTTCTATTGACAAAGACCTCTCACCCAGGTTCAGAAAACCTCCCCATCCTTTGGATTTCATCTGTGGGGAGTTGTCTGGTATCATGTCTTCTCCTTAGTATGAGGGGAATTTTGACTTGAGGCTTGCAGAAGAAATAATAGTTTCCTGGAGTGAAGAGCTTTGGCGGCACCACTGTAGGTTGGCTTCTTGATACGAACAGTCCTGCGAGAGCTGCAGTGTCTTTGCAGAGGGCACTCAGGCAGCACTAATTTAGCAGATATCATTACATTATTCTGTAATTACACCAGCAGTAACAGTCATACCTTGAAGCTTCTAGACAAAGCCTCGCTTTACCACGAGACGGCATTCC
>NW_009723208.1:6261-28421 GCF_000703405.1 Apaloderma vittatum
CTTCCTCCAGGCACAAAGATTGTGAAAGCAAACCCTGGGCACGCTTTCACACGGGGTGAAGAGAGGCAGAATTTGTGGTCGCCACCACCACCCGCCCCCCTCCCGTGTCTGCAGCAGGAGTCAAGTCACTGACTGCCCTTCCAGGTATTTACTGAGAGCAAAAGCTCTCTGTTAGAGGGAGGATTTGTGGTTGTTGGATGTGCACAGTGAGAGCCAGCCCTCCACCCCACCCTTTTCCTTTCATAACAGGTCTGCAGAGTTGGTGGACCTTGAAGGTAGATGCTGGGAGCAGCTGCAGAATGGTTGCTTTTCTCTAGCTGCTCTGCAGTGCAGATGCCTTGCATGGGCACGTTTTTTAACTGGTTTGCTCCTTTCGTCCAGGGTAAATAATCTGTATGAGGCGTTACTGTCAGAATACACGTTAAGTACCTCTAAGCTTTCATTTAGTCCTAATTATGTCTCTGAAATAGTAAACCATACCTGTCAGGAGGTTAGTACCGAGAACTCTTCAATCTTGACAAGGTGATGAGCTCCACTGATGGTGAACTTCCCTTCTGGAAGGGATACTTGGCTGCACGTTCGATTATAAGGGCAGAGTTTTGTGTTGGTTTTGTGTTTGTTTTTTTTTCCCTGGCTTGCTGTCCTCACTGGACTTCAGATAGGAAAATAGCGAGGGACTTTGCCTGGACTTTACCTTGCACCTGTCCTTATTTGCATACAAAAACCCAATTGCTTCATTTGTCTTTCTGAAGAACAGGGTGTGAGCAAAATCTTATCAAGAGCCATGTCCTGTTTGGACAAGTTGGACTGACTTGGCAGAGATCCACAGGGTGGAGTGAATGGGAGGAGGCAAGAAAGTAAAACTGGGTGGCTTGTTAGCAGAAAAAGAGACAGAGAGGGGGAAAAAAAAACAAAGAGAGAGGGTGGAATGTTTGCCTACCGGATTGGAGTTAATTATTTAGTTTCAGATTACGTGCATTTTAAATTCTTTTAACCCACATGAAAAAAAAACCCCTTTAATGCAAAATAGTTTATCTAATAACGTGAAAGACAAAGGCCCTTATTTTTTAATATGCTTGATACGAATATATTGTTGTCTCCTCACTGTTTTTTCCAGGGTACCTCAGGAGTGAAAGGTGGTATTTTGATTTTCCAGAAATTAGTTGTGTTTACTAAACAATTTGTGGGCTTTCAAACAAGTACATTATGAAATCAGTGTGTAAAGTAGAACCCTACTGTTTTTTCATTCCTCTGTAATAGAAACAGATAAGACTGTTTACCTTCCCTATTGCCCCCTTCTCAGATGTTTAGGAGACAGAGTTTGGGAGTTTTTCAGTTAGTAGCCACTGTTTTACAAACAGACTAGGGAAAACTACAGACTTCTTAGTAGAAGTAGCATACTTTCTTTGTGTGTGAGCGTGCATGAGCATTATTTTTACATACAAAGAGAACTGTTCTGTGAGTTTATTTGCAGCCTTAGGAGAGTGCCCTTCTGAGCTTAAATTTTAAATGTCACACCCAAAGCAGGTTTATAGTGACTCTTCAGCAGCTCTATCAGTTTCCACCAGATAAAAATTTGACCCTTTGGTCTGGACCAGCAGGACCAAGCGTTACATATTAATTAATCCTCCTTTCTTGAGTGTTGGTTTGCAGCCATTATCTAACGGGGAAGAGAAACCTACCGCTTAAGAGTGACATGTGATAAAGAAGTGCTCAACTTCTGTACTATGAGGCAGCAATAAAAGTAACGTTTTCCTCTGCTGTTCTTAGATTACTGTACCTGAGAAAGATGGAGAATTACTCTTCACTTTTATCAGTGCAGTACGCTTTCTGTTTTCTATGTCAGTCTAATCCCTACACAGTAACTTAGAGCCCTCTCAGGAAATGCTCAAATGTGTAGCATGACAGTGTGAAACGTCTATCAAGTGTCTTTCATGCACTTTCTTGGAGTAGAAGGTGAAAAGGAGTAACTCTTAAACTGAAGGAAATCCAATTTTTAAATAACAGAAATGATAAAAAGAATAGCTTGGGAGTGTGCCTGCTCACTTAGAACAAACTCTTTCCTTCTCTCTCTTTCTTTTCTTGCTTGCTTTTGCTTTTTCCTCCCTCCCTCCCTCCATCATTCAAAGAAAATCACTATATTTAATAACCTTATCAAAAATATACTCAAAGTATTTACAAAATTGTAACAACTTTTAGCAAATAGTGAGATCTTACCTAACTGCATCTAAAGTAAAACTATGTATGTTGTTTAAGCTGGAAATTGCATTGAGCTGCTCTATTTTTTTATTATTTTATTTGTTTTTTGTCAGACCTTTGACTTTTGTAAGAAGACTTATGAAGATAATTTACTTTTCATACTTGTTTGTTTACATTATTCAAAACGCACGCTGTTGAGATATATTACCATAAGTCTTTAAACTTTATTCATATACCTGAATAATTAATTATAGACTTGTAACAATTCATGCTGTCTTTCTCTGCAAGCTCTTAAATTTTTATCTATAAACACACATGATAGTTAATTGCAAGACTGTTCATTAGTGTAAGCTTATTAGAACTGTTTTAATTCGAGCAGGTACATCTTAAAATTGTCATTTAAATTTCTGGGAGAAGTTTCCAGCCACGAACTACAAATCTGTTGTTGAGCCTTTAGCCTCCTTCTGCAGGGTGAAATTGTCTGGGTGATGTAGTCTGGCTGTATTCGTTTCTTTTCAGTGCCATCTACTGGTCAAAATTGAATTTGTGAAATTTTTTTTGTCCACAGTAGAAGTCACGCCCCTTCCAGGCAGGGCTGTGACCTGTGCAGTGTTCGGTCAGAACTTGCTCCCTCAATATAAGTTGTATAATATATAAACTCAAGTGATTTATAAAAAGCTTGTCGGCATCTAAATGTTATTGAGAAAAGCTTTCCTTTGCTTCTCTTGATTTTCCCTCTGTACCCTTATGGCTTTGCCCAGAAGAGGTGGCTCCTCTCTTCATTCACAGCGTTTTTCCAAGCTGACCATGGCCAATGTGTAGTACGATACTTATGACTTGCTTTATGCTAAATATTTTTACTTCAGGCCGTTTGAAGTAAGATAGAATCGAACAAACGAGGTTGAACACTGTGGAAAAACCAACCAAAGCTGCCTGCAATACAACCAGATTTTTTGAAGTGCTTCTCTTTAGCACAGTTAGCATAAACTGTTGTTGAATTGTCAGTAAATCTATTATCTCAAGGAAATAATTGATATAATTTTTATGTTTTAAGCAATTGCAGCATGTTGAATGTACCTTTCCAGATTAGTCCTGGATTTTTATTTTTTGCTTGTGTTGATACCAGCGTCACTGTAAAGTGACTGAAAGTTTCAGCTTTTCTATCAGGTCTCTAAGAAAAGAGATACCCTCTCCAGAATCAGTTCAGTTGTATAAACAAGATTATTCTGAAGTTGTAATGCTGGTGTACACTGTGATGTGTTTACACACTTACAGCTAATGAATGACAGTTCTGTGATCTTGGTATGCTGACATACACAATAGAAATACAAGTTAACTTTTATTAAAGTGAGGAAATGTCCCTTTGTTTCAATAGCAATTAGGAAAGAATAAACATAGAATAACTGAAATATTTAGATTAAGTACAGTCAAATATTTAAGAAACTATGTTAGAGATGCGTATATATTCACATTACATGAAGTAATGTAATGTAAGTAATGTAAGTTCTTTACAATTCGGAAAGTTGATTGGGGGATTTCCTGTGCCTTTCTAACACTTTGTCATTCCCCTGCAGGCCAGGACATCAGAGGCATCACAACAGGTGAATAAAAAAAGATGCTAATGTTTGACCCAGTCCCTATCAAGCAGGAAGCCATGGAGCCTGTTTCAGTGGTAAGACTTCTAAATTACATTAGCCTTTGTGAGGACTCTATAATTTTTCCACATGTAAATTCATACCAAAGTTTCTCTTAGGAAAGCCTGTGAAGCTGTATTTACTCTTAAGACAATCAAATTCACATTCTAGGAAAACGTTTTCTGTAGTTTATGAATTTATTGCCCCTGAGTGACCTGCTCCGTTACCTCTGCTGGGGCTTCATTGCCTGGAGCAGAGAATATCTGAGCAAATATGATCTCTGTAGCTCCAGCTGCTAGTGGAGGTGGGTTGAAGTTAAGAAGCCAGGCTTCACAGGGAAGTTGTGAGAGCCTGTGGGTTCAGTGTCACACCTTTGAACTAAATGAGCAGTTTAGCACTGTCCCCACTTTTTTTTTCCTCTTAATCTTGACATGTGCGTGGACTAACTCTGTGCTCTGAACAGCAGAAGATTAATCCTGACAAAAAAAGCAATGGCTTTTTGCTGCGTAAGCCAGGTGCATTGCCTTACCGTGTGAACAGATGAACAGGGCAGTGGAGGAGAAATGGAAGAAAAAGGGAAAGGGAACACTTTTCGATTGGGTTAATTTTACATCAAGTTGTTGTATAGGGTCATCTCAGAGAAGAAAAGGGGTTGTCTAAGAGAAGAAACAGCAGCAGAATCATGTGGCTGGGAGGGTCACAATGGGGACTGTGGTGGTTTAGGCTGCAATGGAAATACAGCCTTAGGAAGCAGTTTCATGTGTACTCCCCTGGTAAAACTGCAGGCTGCTGCTGAAAGGTAACATTCAAGCTTTTCTTCTTCCTTTCCTGCTTTGTGTCTCTTTTGTATGACATGAAGAAATTGTGTGGTCACAGAATGATTTGGATCCTTGGGATCAGCTCATTGAATGGTCAGAACTGCTAACCCATCAAAAATACCCATATTTTTTTGGTCAGATCAGGAAGCTGATCTGACTGGTTCTGTGCAGCTGCTCAGTGCTAGAGCAAGGGAAGGGAGGAGGAAGAGGGAACTCCCTTTTCAGCAGTAGCCTGCAATAAAATCAGATAAAGTGTAACATGAAACAACGCCTCTGGAAAGGCTGATCAATTAAAAGGGTGGAGTTAGTGTGTATAAATTAGAGTGCATTAAACTCGTGCTCTGAGTGGCATCTTTCGGTGAAAAGTTTCTTTCCTGTTTTAGTTAAAATGTGGAATAATTGTAATCAATTTAAATGCATCTGTAAGCAGTCTTAATTTCTTCAGTGCTGTTAACACTTTTTGAGAGTTATGCTTCTATAGATTTTAAAAATACAGTTGGACTTCATGGGGTTTATTTACTTGAGCATAATGATATAAAAAGAACTGATCTGTCACTGAGAGTGTAAGTATGACAGATTCCAATATTTAGTTCAAGAAAGAGCCTTAGTATTTGTCCAGTCTCCCGATTCAATTACAGTTACAGCATAACCTTACTAAAATTATGTGTAATTATCCAAAGATCTCTAATGGTGTCCATCAAAGGCAGAAAATGGGCCACTTTTACAATGAAAGTGTCGTTACACAAATAACAGAAAATGGCTCTAGAGGCACTGTGGGCAGTCTTTTGTACACATCTGCCTTCATCTCCCAAAGAAGGTTCTGCAGTCGCTTGGGATGATGCACACGAGAGACACAAAATCCTGCCCCAGGCCAGTGTGTGCTTCTGCAAGATGGGCAGAGCCAGTCCCTCAACAGGCTCTCCAGGGGAGGAGTGAACAGTCTTCCTCAGGCTGGCAGATGCAGGAAGAACCGCAATGGAAGAGCAAGGGAGCGTTTCTGAGCCAAATGCATTTCAAGACTGTAGTTCCAAACATTGCTTATTCTATACCATGTGCTCCTTGTGGAGGTGTGGTACCTTCCACGCCTTGGACCTCTGGAATCGTCTTGGATGGCCTTAAAACTCAGTGTTGTCACTGTTACAGACTACTCAGAGCATTTTACCACATCTGTGTGCTTTCCTTTTTGTCATTGCGTAATCAATAAATAAAAAAAAATTAGTAGGAGAAGAAAAGCAGAAAATGTGGAGGAAAAGACTTTGTTGAGGCAGTTTCTCCTCATGGATATTACTCCGCTTTCCTCATGCTGAGGAGTGTGTCCTTCAGCTTCTAGACACACACAGGCTCTTTAACTCCAAACCCTTGAGGTCCTGGCTTCCCCCCCACCTCTTAATCTTGTGGCATCCTTGGAGCCCTGCTGCCACAGCTCCCCAGCAGAAGCTGTTCTGGAGATACCTCTGAAGAGAGGTCTAGTGGTGTGGTGAGAACGTAGGAAAGGATAGCAGCCACAGAGTGTGTCAGTTTTCTTGACCACCTTTTGGGCCGATGGAGGGGAAGCGGAGCTATTAGTGTGGTGTTTTGGAGCTGGTGAGCACAGCATTCAGTTCACTGTGGGCTGACAACTCAGACATCTAAAATCAAGATTTATTTGTGTTGTATCTTTTGTTCTAATGGCATCATTAAAGGCCAAACTAAATGAAGCCCCTTAGGAATTATTTGTTGTTGTACCTGAACATACGCTGTCCATAGCTGTAAAATCTGTCTTTAAAAAATCCCGTTAGCTTGGGTGGGAGAAGGAAGAATATTACCGTTTTGACACCACTATGTTTCAGGGTGTGTGGCTGAAAGGATTAGCTATACTTCTCAGATGACCGAAGCTTGCACCCACGGTATTTTATCACTCTACCAACAGCTCATGCTAGTTATCAAATTGAGCTATTGAACACATTTTAGGATACTTCTTAATGAAATAGTGACAAAGTCAGGAGAGTCCTATGTAAACATTTGCTGTGAGGATTTCCTAGACATTCGGACAAATACGCGTTACCATTTAATGAAAGAAATTCCTTTGTTATGTGCTAGTCTCTTTCACTGAATTGAATTGAATTAAATAATTTTTCTCTATCCTTCCAGCTGTCCCAAAATGTTTCACCCCAGGATAGCTATGCGCTACGTGAGGGGTTGAGGTCTTAGGTAGCGTGCCAGAATGCGAATTTCACAAGATTAGAATACATTTTCATGTATGAGCTACTATTTGGATTAAATCCCTTTCATCCTCTTAACATGACACTGATTTGACAAATAGCATAAGTAGGTGTGCAGGTTCTTCGGCTCTTTGTGGTTTTACAAGAGGCTGGCAAAATTTTAAAGTTAAATTCATAGGGTTATGTAGTTTATAAAAGACCTGGTGAATTGCTTCGGAGTCTCTTCGCCTGTACAACAAAGATGTTTCACAGTGGCAGTATAACAGAATTTAGCAAATTTTATCAGATTAGTGCTTGATAACATCCCGTTGTGGAACCAGTCTTCTGAGTGGTGATAGGTGTGCTGGTGACGTATCTGATCGGTCTTTATCTTGATAGATTGCCAAGAGGAAAAGCACAGTGATTCTCCTTTTGGGTTTACCAGTTTAATTGTATGAGCCGCATGGATAGGACTCAAAAAATATTAGAAGTTTCTTTGATGTATTTTCCAGTTTCTTTGTGGCTTCTGGGCTTTTGGGTTTTATTATTGACAAACAGCAAGGAAAGGTAAATATAAGGCCCAGAGAGAGAAAGCAATGATATTAATCTTAAAAAAGGGCTAGATGGAGCCTGTGAAGGAACATATGTTGAAATACAATCCTGCATTTTTATAGTCATCTACTGCAGTGACATACCATTCTGCACAGGGGTGTTCAGGAAAGCGGTAATGTGTCTGGGTTTTTTTCAAAGTCAGAGCAAGCTCTTGCATATGCTGTTAATTGCCACAGTAAAATCCCAAGAAAAAAAGACCTTAAATACTTCAGGCAAACAGAATAATGATACCTTATTTTCGGTTGTTCCACCACAATATTTCGATTAAGCTCTAGGACAGATGAGAAAAGATTGTTCTTGCAGACTGTGAGGTACTCTCCTGCTTCCTGCAGTTGGTAGCATTTAAAAAAACAGAGGTATTTCAGAGGGTTTTTTTGTTCGCAAATTTTAATGCTCCCTGTTTACAGAGGAGACTGTGAAGTTTTCCTTGCTCTCCCATCCCGTATCACCAAAGGGATGCTGTCCTCTTTCCTGGCAAAGAAAGGGAGGGTAGCCTACCAGCTTTGAAAGCAATGGCTCCTATCAACCTAAAGGCAATTGCTGTGTCCCAGGGAGCTAGAAACTGAAACTTCGCTATGCTAAGAGAGGCAGGAAGCTTAACTGCAGAACCAGGAGGTAAATCTGAGTGTGACTTACTCCAAACAAACAGGGTTTCAACTACACCTCATTAATAGCAAGACTCTTTTCCACCAGAGTGTCTGAGAGCGAATACTCTTCTTTTCCTTGTTCTAGCATCCTTCTCAACTTTTTCACTTTTTCTTCCCAACACAGCTAATCTGTCATGCCACATCTTTCTATCATAACTTTATCTGCAGTTCAGATAGAGACGTAGCAATTAAAATCACAGAAGCAAGAAAAGATCAGAAGAGTTATTCACCTTCTCCAAACTCGCAGAAAAAATAGCTGATGTTAAATCTGCGCCAGATTAATTACAAGAATGAAAACCTTCTATGCAAAATAATGCAATGCACATGGAGTAAAATACCAAGTCCCTAAAATAATCACGTCATTATTTTCTTCTTAATTCTGGGAGGTATTTCTTCCTTGTCTAAATATATTTTACTTCTCTAGTTTATAGTTCTCTGCACAATGTTTTAATAGTTTCGTCTTTTTTCAACATACACACCTGGTGTTACTTGAAGCGTTGAAAGAGGCTGACTGTTTATATAGATTGCTTACAGAATGGACGATACTCTCTGAGATTTAAATTGCATAGTCTTTTTTCTTTGTAATTGAAAACTGTAATGGAAAAAAGGTTCCTGGGTCGTGATGTTGTGATCATCCCTGACAAACCTGCAGCACTGTAAATGCACTCACTGACGCTTAGTGGTGGGACATTTACAGTTTGTTCAAACTGAGTTGACTGTTACTGTACACCAGTAACAGTGATTTTAACAGGAGTACTTAATATCTCTTATGTGTTTAAATTTTGAATTTTTGCTTATGTCCATAATTTGGTTAGATTTAGTAGATATTAAGTACTGTTTAAATGTGGAGTTGGTTTTAGCCAGTGCTGCTTGCAGTAATGGCATTTTAATAGAATTCTGAGGAACCAATTGCTATCGAAGATGAACGCATTTATAGGTAGAATTTGTAAAAATAGTCATAAAGAGAAGAAATAAGGTTTCAGAGATTTTAATGTGGTATTCATTGTTTGAAGATTAATCACCATTGTGTAGGAGGCTTTGTTCGAGTATTTTATGAAACAGCTGACTCAGCTTTGTTGTTCTGTCACAGTGCTTTGAATGCAGCAGGAAAACTTAATGTTTTCTAAACAAGTGTTTCAAACAGTAACTGAAAAGAAGAAAAATACCTTTGTGCCGTTTTGAAAAAATACTTTTGGCTAATGTTGACATTTAAAATCAACTAACTGTCCCTCGTAGGGAAGACAGAGGTAAGAAACCAGGAAGATGTATTGCTAGAAGTATTCACCCCAGGGTAAAAAAATAATTGAAGTGTTATGGTAATGATTATATAAAAATACAATTTTTTATACTTCTGTTTCACTCTCTACCATTTCGAACATTTTTAAAATTCCACTCATTAAAGTCTTTTTGGCACCAAAAAAGTCAGCAGCTTTTTAATACTATTGTGAAGCTGCTTAGCTTTAATGTGAAGCTTTATTTAAACCTAGAATCCAAAGATAGCATTTCATTTCAAAAAATTTACAACATCTAAGGTCTAAAAAGCTAAGTGGATTGCATTTTCTATGCCTTATCTACTGAGTTAGAACATCACTTCGGTTTCTGTTCTCTGTTAGTAAACTACCTCCGTTTTCAATACTTTAAATACAAAATTGTTCTGGATAGTTATTTAATAATACTGTACTCTGTGATGAATGTTAATACTAGATCATCCTGTAGGTCAAGATTAGCTTAAGAGTTTATATGCTCTTGTAATGAGAACTGCTAGCTGCCACTAACAGGAATATTCTTTCAACACACCAAATGTTTACCCTTGCGCTAGTTTTCCAAAATCAGACTGGCTAGTTAGCTGCTTTATTTCTCAAAATAAGAAAAAAAATGTTTAGAGTTTGCCTTTTACACTCGTTTCTCACCCATTGCTTATATAGTTCAGATGTGTATTTTTTATTGCTTTTTAGGGTTCAGATATATAATTTCTTGCTTTAGTGTTGATTGTTTTCCAGTTACTTAAGCGGTTGATTACATGCAATTCCAAGTCTAGTTTAACTCCGCTTTTGCTTGACTTCATGATCCTCAGTATATAGTTACATGCTGGGCATAGCACCAGGTACCTTCCAGGTCAGTTAAGTAATGTGCAGCTTAGAATATGAAAAGCAGTTTTTAGTGGAGAAAAAAGAGTTGACTAAGCCTTGAGGTTTTGTTTTCATCATCTGTTTTACATTGCTTCTGAAACAACTAGTGAATCAGTACTTGAATAACTTCCTTTGTGTGAAATCTTAGGCTTTGTCTAAATCACTTTTATTTAGAAAGTACAATAAATTGCTTTCCTGAAACTTTTTCATTTTGTCTCAATTTCACTAGCCGCCTTTCTTTTTCAGCAGTAATTGTGTTTGTGTTGATTTATTATTTCATTTTACTTTTTTCCACTTCTTCTGACAGTCATACCCGTCCAATTACATGGACCAAATGAAGCCAAACAAATACAGCGTCATTTATTCTACGCCGAGCATGTTGCACAACAAATTCTACTCAAACCCTGAAGGACTATCAAATGGAATCCAGATGGAGCCAGTAGACCTTACAGTGAACAAGCGGGGCTCACCACCTTCCACTGGAAGTTCTCCTTCCCCCCTGAAGTTTCATAGGAGAACTTCACCTGGATTGACTCTGTCCTCACCCAGCTCACCTCTCAGTAAATTCACGCCGTCACCTCCAGGAGTACAACCTCTTTCCATGCCAATAACGATCCCACCTGTAATGGCCGCTGCTCTTTCGCGCCACGGACTAAGAAGCCCTGGAATCCTCCCAGTTATACAGCCGGTGGTGGTCCAGCCGGTTCCTTTTATGTATGCTCCCCATCTTCAGCAGCCCATCATGGTGTCCACAGTTCTCGCCGATGAGATGGAAGCTCCAAGCAGCATGCCAGGTTGGTGTTCACAGAACCACAGACGTTAGGAGTTGGAAGGGAGCTTTAAAGATCAAGTCCAACCCCCCTGTCAGAGCAGGATCACCTACAGTAGGTCACACAGGAACATGTCCAGGCAGGTTTTGAACTTCTCCATAGAAGGAGACTCCACGACTGCCCTGGGCAGCCTGTGCCAGGGCTCTGTCACCCTCACAGGGAAAAAGTTTTTCCCAGTATCTCTGTGGAACCTCCTGTGCTCCAGCTGCACCCATTTCCCCATGTCCTGTCACTGGACATCCCTGAGAAGAGCTTGGCTCTGTCCTCCTGACACTCCCCCTTGACATATTTATAAACATTTATGAGATCACCCCTCAGCCTCCTCTTCTCCAAGCTAAAGAGACCCAGCTCCTTCAGCCTTTCCTCATAAGGGAGATGTTCCACTCCCTTCATCATCTTTGTGGCTCTGTGCTGGACTCTCTCAAGCAGTTCCCTGTCTCTCTTGAGCTGAGAGGCTCAGCACTGGAGCCCCAGATGTGGCCTCACCAGGGCAGAGTTAGAGGGGCAGGAGGACCTCTCTCGACCTACTGGCTACTCCCCTTCTAATACACCCCAGGATGCCATTGGCCGTCTTGGCCAGCTCTTCTCAGAGTTTCTTTTTTTACGCCATCTCATCCTCGGAAAATACCAGTATAGCCGAGCACTCTTTGGTGCACTTTTTGCATTTTAGGAAATGGAACATAGTTCTTCTTCTGAAACATACAGGCATGACTGTGTAAATACTTCACCAAGCTTACCAAGGTCATATTCTCTTTTATACCTGCATAAAGCTGTTAATCTACTGAGATTTGAACTGATGAAAATACTGAGCTTAGGAAAATGAGTAGAATTATTTTGAATCATAGTTCATCAGGAGATAGACTAAAACTGAAAGATTTTGTGGTTTAGCATAAATTATTTTACTAAATATAGAGCTGTGGCATTTCTTTTAGCTATAGATTCTCACGTGTATTTCCTATCTCCATAACTCTCCATATTTTTGATGTGTTGCCTTCCCTTTGCTACCCTCCCCTATGCAGTGCCTGTCATTGAGTCTTATGAGAAGCCTACATTGAAGAAAACAATCAAAGTAGAGCCAGGAAGCGAACCATCGAAGACTGACTTGTATCCTGAGCAAATGTCACCTCCAATGATGACCTCCTTGTCTCCCCAGCAAGTAATGGTGCAAGAGTAAGTAGCTAACAGTAGTCCCAAGATCTGCAGAATAATGAAAAGGAGTTCATTATAGCAGTTGTCAGCATTGAGGAGCGAGAGACAGCATTGCTGTGCTTTAGAATATGTGATAAAATTCAGACAAACATCTTTCCCACCCCTTCCACATTGTGAAATCTGATTCCAGCTGTATTTTTTTCCTCTCTTCAGCAAAACAGGAGTTTACTCCCAGTAAGCCAGTGATACCTGTTTGTGTAAAACCAGAAGCAAACTAGAAAGATACTGTAAAGGCATTTCATGCTGATCTCTGTATTTACGTTACCTGTAATACCTTTCTTTAAAAATATTCGTATGACTATTTTCTTGGAGGACCTCTTTGTCTTTTAAAAAATTTTGACTACTTAGTGGAAAGAACCCCCCTCAGGCCTACAAATTCTGTCTATATCCAGTGAAATTCCATGTTTACCTGAGGCCATTGTTCTGTGGGTGGTTTTTTTGGCAGGTCAAGTAGTTCTCAACCCTCACTCTCCTCCCCGCCACTTGTTTCCACCCCAGTACCAACTCGTTGTGCTGGTACAACTACTGCTGGGGCCACTGCATGAACTGGATCACAGATGTAATTGGGTTTCACAGAATTGCCTAGACTGGAAAAGACCTTTAAGATCATCGAGTTCCGTAATTAATTAACTGGCAGGTCTTCAACTAAACCATATCCCTAAGCACTATGTCAGCCTGACTTTGGGAGGCAGACTCTACCAGTGCCCTGGGAAACCCGTTCCAATGCATGATAACTTTCAGTAAAGAAATTCTTCCTAATATCTAACCTAAACTTCCCTTGACACAACTTGAGGCCATCTCCTCTTGTCCTGTTGGGTATAAAACAGTTCTGTTTGCAGAAGGCAGAGCAGGGACTACAAAGAAGTGAGGTCTAGAGCAGAAAACTTTTAACTGGAACTACTAAAAAATGCTCAGGAAGTACTTGAGGAGCCATGGGCACCCTTCCATCTCCTATTTTTCTAGGGAAGATTCTGTCACTAGAATCATGGAATGGCCCGGAGCCTGGCTCATCCATGAGCAGGCAGTGCTCTGGGCAGGCTGCTGGCGTCGTGGTGGCAGGAACTGAAGTTGGGAGCTGAGCTGGGCTCACAGTACCTGACCTCAGAATCCATTTCTGACCTTTCTTCACGCTCACCGTCACCCTTGCAGTGGTCGTACAAGACCTCAGTTCCTTAAGTGATGCAGAAAGAGAGACAAAGCGTGAGATGGGTGGTTGTCTGCATTTCCTTCAGCTTCTTCTTCCTGCTCATGACTGTTCCCAGGCACACCGTGGCTCCAGGGCTGCCTACTTTCTGCGTAGCCTTCTTATGCACACCCCCCTTCTTTTTCAAGTCTCTAGATGGCTTAGACACATCTAGGCTACAGGTTCTTTGCAGTTAACTAGTAGCCAGCTAGCTCTTACAAACTATATGGTGTCTATTTAAAAGTAACCTTATATGTTTTATTATAATAAAATAGTGTTTAGTAGGTGGTTACTTCCATAATGGACTTGCCACACAAGGGAGTCAGACCTGTATGTCTTTGGAACTTCTGCTAGGTCAGGACTACCAGGTGGTTCAGTTTGCTTTGGTTCTTTGTTAGGCCTCTCCAAGGGAGAGCAAACCAGTAAGTGCTCTTCCTGGCTGATACCACACCCTTCCTCCAGGGCTGACACTTCTGCAGACTTGTCACCTGCATTAATGATTTGCATTAATTATTTCCTAATGAGTCCAGTTTCCACAGGAAACCCATCCGCTGAGCAAAGAAGATGAAATATGGTGTAACACATAGGTAGCGTGGTTGCAAAAAACATTTGGATTGTCTGTGTTTCCAAAGCATCTCCTGCTTGCCCATGCAGAGCTGTGGGTTACTGGAGACCCTGTCCTCCCATAGGAATGGCTTAAATTGCTTCCCAGCTGTCCTGTAGAGCTGCAGTTCTTGCTCGTTCCTAGAGCCAGTCCTTTTGAGTTCATGTTGTAGTGTATCCACAACAAGAAGTTTGTAAATGGTAGTTTTTTTCTTTTTATCATTCAAAAAAATACCTAGACAAGCTGTGCAAGTTACAAGATGAGAGACCTAGACCTTTATAAACTGTTGTCTCACAGCTTCATCACCTTCTCTGTTTGCATTGTAAGCTGTAGTTAAGCAATATTTTTTTATCATTTTTCATAGCTTCCAACTGCCCAAGTGCACTATTTAGACACATAATCTACATTACCTTCAGTTTTAAGTGACTGATTTTGCTTTAGTGTTAGTTTTTGGCATATACATTATATATAATGTTGGTGGCACTTCTGTAGGGATTGCTGGGCTTTCTAGTATGTCTGATAATTGGTGTAACTATGGAGTTGTTTCTAAAACCAAGCTTGAGGTAACGATCTCTCACCAAATATAAGAAGCCTCATTAACTGTATTTTCTTTTGAGTGTGAATGTCAGAGTCTTAAGTCGTGCTGTCACCGTAGCTTGTTCTGTTCATAAAGAAGGAGAAAAAGCTGTTGAAAGCGTAACTTGATTTTTGGAAGATGCTCTTACCTATTAAAGAGTGATGCTTAAATGGTTAGACTAGCGTGAATTTGTATCTGGTTGCGTAAGAGGGAATGAAAGAATTAGGGCTATGCTTTTATTATTGACTTAATATTTACCTCTTGATTTTTGACACCGCCTTAACCATTTTTCAAAGCTGCCACACCCTAGTTGATCATTGGTACCATTCTGTAGTCTTGCCAGCTTCCTTTCCTCCCAAGGGAAAATGAGACAAATTCTCAGCACCTTTTTTACACACTCTTAGATTGAAAACCATTGCAAACGGTGTGCAGCCAATTTTTTTTTCTCCCTTTTAACATGTTGCCATGTCCAAGACTAGCCTCCATAAATAGCAATTTAAACTAAGTTTGCTTGCTGTCCTGTGCCGGAGCTTCTTCAAAAAAGACTAGTATGCAACAGCGTTAAAACTGAGCATTGCTTTAGAGAAGCATTTCTTTGGAAGCTAAAAGTCTGCCTTTTTTTATTTAAGAGTATGTGCATCTGTGTCCAGCATCACCATCTGGGGCTTCCTGCCATTAAAATATTTTTAGCTAGATTTAATATATACTTGAAGAGTACATCACTCAGCAGCCATAGAAATATCCGAGAAAGAGAATTTGGCTCCCAATTTCAAGCTTGTAACTTCAGTAAAAAATTAGTAACATGATTAAACCTTTCCCACATTAGCAGTTCCCATCCTGCTGCTATGGAGAGCGATACAATTTTTTTTTTCTTGTTAAACCACACACAAGGTTTTCTGTCTTTAGCACATGCCCTTTGTTTTTGCTGAGAGAAGTAGGTACTCGGTGTTTCTGAAAATTAGGCCCTAAAAGAACTTGGTTTGAGTAATTGATACAACTTAGTGTTATAAAATGTAATTTGGCCAGTAAAGAAATGCGAAGTACAGTCATGAGAGAAGGTGGGTTCTAGAAAGCTTATTTCTGTCACGTGGAGGAGCTGGGTTTGCAACAAGTAGTGCTGGCACCTGCACATTATATACTAAGTTACAGTTAAAAGCTTAAAAATACCTTAAAAGTACTGATACAGATCTGCTGATGGATTGAAAAATGCAACTTTGTGAGGTTGCAAGGCTTGTAGTGCCACTTACCTTTTTGAAGAACATACTTATTTCCTTTCCTAACACTGACATGGAAGAAAGAATGAACGTTGTCCCCAGTTGTATAGCAGCACTGTTCTTCAAACCTAAATGTTGAGGTCATCCAGGTCAGTGACACCTTTTAAGAAGCATGATGTGTTTTCACATGCGTGAATGTTTGTTTTTGTTTGTTAGAGAAGTCCATCTGTAGTTAACGTGTGTCTTACCTGCGCTGTACCTGCGGGCTTCAAAAGGAAAAAAAATGATGTTTATGAAGGTGGAGGGACAACTTCAGACATCCTGTGGGTGTGCCACACAGGCTAAATTCTGCTTTTAGGAATTGACGTCAGTGGTATAGGGAGGCCGCACCCTCCTGCCAGCACCAAACAGGAAATTCTTAATTACTCTCTAAAGGAGTGGCTGGAACAATAAAGTTTGGGTTCTGCTTTGAAACCCTAAAGATACAATTTCTTTAATAATATGGAATAGCTGTTTCCAGTTACAAGTGGATTAGTTACATTTGAAGGAAGAATTGTGAACAAACGCAAGAAAAGTTCACTGTGAACTAAGAGTTTGAGGAATCTGGGTTTGACTGAAAACCAGGAACTTGAAGGGGGTTTTTCCTCCGTAAATTTAAAAAAAGCTAGGGAGTAGTAAAATTGCCACACCGTGCCACAGAATGAGTAAACATTTAGAAATATTCCTGCTAGAATACACAAAATTCGCTAAACCCTCTTGAATTTTTCGACGTGTGTGTAATGCTGTTCTTTCTGCCAAGAGACAGAGTGGTAGCGAATAAAGGGCTCTGTCATGAATCATCCTAGCTGAGGTCTGCTGTGCTAAATGGTTTTAATTTCCAACATTCAATTTGACTTTGCAGGAATCATCCTTCAGTTATAGTTCAGCCAGGAAAGAGGCCTTTACCTGTGGAGTCTCCGGACACGCAAAGAAAACGCAGAATACATCGGTGCGATTACGAAGGCTGCAACAAAGTCTACACTAAAAGCTCCCACCTGAAAGCTCACAGAAGAACCCACACAGGTTTGAGCACCGCTATGCTTTTCTTTCACCAAGTGTAGTGGTAAAATAGGAGAATAAGCTTCTGGTTTGTGCTAACGGCCAGGCGACCACAGGTGTAAATAACAGAATGGCAGCAGTTACATCTGGTGTTGTTCTGGATATAATTATAGGCTGAGCAAAAGATAGAGGATGCAGCAGGAAAAACCTAAAAACAAGAGACTGTGAGCAAAGCAGGATCATGGTGTATGCTGGTATGCCTCACATTCCCTGGCTCTTTCCTCGTTTTCTGTCCAGTTGCTTGCAGATTACTCGTTCTGCACACCCTGTGAACACCAAACCCGTTCTTACCGCACTACTTCACCTCTTACATCACTGCTAAATTTGACTGGGACTTCTGTGGGAGTAGCCCATTTGCAAAAGTCTGGACCATTTGCCAAAATACAAACACATCTGCTTCATGTGGGCAGGCTAACTGCTGCTCCACTAGAGCTCTTTTCTGAGTGAGTGTTCCAGTAGACGTATCCCTGTCTCAGTTCTCCGCAGCAACGTTCATCTTGCCTTGCTGACTTGGTCTATGTGCATCCAAGTTTTTTACAAAGATATGGAACACTTTTAGCTAAAATGGAGCCCGGGTCACGTCTGTTTTACATCAGACCTGCCCTATACCTGTCGGGCAGTGCAGCACTTTTAAGAAGGGAGATCACATATTTAAAAAGCGGTGATTGAGAGAGATTTAAGTTGAGCTGCTTGTGACAGTGGTTGCAGTTACGCTACAGTAACTTCTAAGAGGTCACAACAAGATTCCTGCCTGCTCTGCCGAACAGCAGCACCAGTGCTTTTCCCCCAACTAATCTAGAATGTGAGGTCCTAGTTTTGAAAACTGGAACAAATGCCGAAGCCTTCACACTTCTGGGCTCGATGAGGCAAAACAAGTGCTAATATGGCAGAGGGAGGAACAGAGAGAGAAGAAAAAAATAAGTTGTGGCAGGAAACAGTTTTTTGATCTGTTAACTTTGACGACAGTTTCTGCAGCCCGGTGCTTTTTGGAGACTTTTTGAGTAAGCATTAAAGTACTTGCTGAAATTTGACAGGGAGGATAAATCTGTCAAATAATTAACTGATGTGTTTGTGTCTTAAGTTCTTACTTCTGTGCTTCTTTCTCCAGGTGAAAAACCGTACAAATGCACTTGGGAGGGATGCACGTGGAAGTTTGCTCGTTCTGATGAACTAACACGGCATTTTCGCAAGCATACAGGAATCAAACCTTTTCAGTGCCCAGACTGTGACCGTAGCTTTTCACGTTCGGACCATCTTGCTCTTCACAGAAAACGCCACATGCTAGTCTGAATGTCTTCTGTCCCTGACTCCTGTCACACTTTTTTTTTACACATGCATTTTGATTTGGATTCAGCTGGACTGAATCTCTGAGTTTATACCATTAAAAGCTTACGTATGGTCAGTAACAGATGTTATCTAACCCTTCCATGTCCTTGCCACGGGTCAGACCTAAAGAATGTGAACTTTTTTTTTTTTTCTCCAGGGGATGCTAAGCAAACCCTTTCTGCAGACAGTATGTTTTAATATATTCCATTGTGAATAAGGGAATTTGTAAACTAACAGCTTTTGTTGGTTTCTTCATATAATCAACCCAGCATATACTGATAAAGTAGTAAACGTTATTGAATATCCAAAATGCTAGTCTTTGCCAGAGACTTTTATTTATGTGTCCTGTAAAGGATGCATTCTCATTTTACGCTAAACAATGCAATGAATGGACTCTCCCAACCGTCTTTGATTTCTGCAAAATGGTAAATACAACAGTTTTAGAAAGACACCTGATTTAGAAATCCCCTCTGCCCGAGGATTAAATAACACTGTAGAAATAAATCAAAGCAATATTATCACTTTACAGAAAGATTGAGTCATAGTGTCATTTTCCCCAGTCAGGAGGAAAAATTGGCAGGTATTGCTCCATACATTACATCATGCATCTAAACCAGTGTCATCTGCCCTCTGTATTATAGTGTGGTATATATCCTTGGTTTTACTGCGTAATGCCCTGCTGGATTTGTTAAGTGAAGACCTCGTGTGACACTGTCTGGTTACTGTGCAAGTGTATGGATGGAACACATATGGTACTCTCCTGTGACATGGCATTAAAGGATACCCATAGAAACCTACCGCACCTCATTTCAGGAATAGAGGCTATCCTTCTACAATCACTCTCCTACATTTCCTCTAAATAATTTTTTCTCTTCTCTGTACCTCAGAAAATAGCAATCATTATGTCAAAAATGCTCTGAACTGTATTGTTGTGAGTGCCAGTTCAGTACACTACAGTATTTAAAATGACCAATTCACAACATTTTTATGAGAGGATGGCATCAGATAGGATGCACTTCTGATACCTGTTTTGGATAAAAACACGTACCAAGTCATCCATTTGGTAACTCTAATTTGTGACTCTGGTAGCCTCTCCACGTTAGGTAGACTAAGCTTTCCTGTGGATGCGTCTATTGCATTAAAAAATGGCATCAGAAAGCCTTAACTCCCACGGCAGTTAGCAAGCACAACTCCCCAGATAAAATACAACTGAATTCAAGGATCCTGCAGCTGACCCTAGAAATGTTCCTGTCTCTGGAAGCCTGCTGAAAGGCAGCTTTCTGTCTTTTAGCTGGCAGGCTCTGTGGCACTGCAAGGAAACGGCGCATTTCTCTAGACTCTAGCGCGTCAGGGCGTTTTAATTTCTTCTCCTGTGTAGTGTCAACACCATTCTATGTAAATTAACCGTAACTAAAGTAAGATTTTTGTTTCTCTTGGAAAAACCCACTGGCAAATGGGTGAGGAGAGGAGGAGTTTTCATCAAACCCTGCAGGAGGAGGCAGGTGGAGTGTCCATCTGCAGGTGGGTGCACTGGAGCTTGTGTAGCCGGTGGGCTGTGCCGCTATGTCCTGCGGAGCCGCAACAGCAGAACTCTTGAAATAATCTTGCAGATGGAAGGGTTTGAGTGCAAAGAGCCTTCCTCTGGTCACAGAGCTGACCAGCTGGTCTGCTGACACCCACGTACCCGTAGAATTAGAGAAGGATCTGCACTTCCTGGAGAAGAACACTACTACGGTGGTTACTGTGCGATGCCACGTATTCTTCCAGTCATGTAACAAATCTCATGTGTGGGAATACAGAACCAGCAATCTTGTTTAAGGAATAGAGCCCTGAACGTACAGGCTGCAAAGAGGAGAACAGGGATTTGCGAAGCAGGGCTGGGAACATTGCTCCAAGGCTTTTGTGAGGAAGATCCATGTGCTCTGTTACAGCCGCGTACCTCCTCTGCCGCTCGCTCACACTGAAGGAAATTGCGCCAGGTCTTGTAACGGTCTCATCTGCTTATTTATGGAGCTGAGAGGTGAACTCTTGTCTTTTTGTAGTAGGCCGGGTTGTTACTAACGTTGAGGAACTCCCGGGGAAGAGAATGAAAGTAATGAGCAGCTGTTCTAGAATGGGAGGGGTTTGCCGGGGTATTGTTTATCATCAGTGGTAGCAGAGCTCTAGGTTTTAGTGGCAGTTCTGTAAAGGCAGACACGGCGCTGGGGGAGAGGCTCTGTGGAGCTCCTGTGGCATCCGTCACAAGTCTACAGGTGTAGTATCCTGGGATGAAAACAGTTCTCTATTCTAGGGGAAAGAGCAGGTAAGATCCTAGAAATATAAGCAGCTCCGTGGCAACTTACCCCAGTTTTAGCTTAACAAATGCAAATACATAAAATTTGGGATGTTTAACTTTCCAATGCTGTTTCTCTTTTCAGGTTTTCATCAAATGTTTTAAATTTTTTATTGGGTTTTTTTTTCAATTAGAAGTCTAAAAGCAAGTACTCTAAAAGAAGAACTTCTTTGTAACTAAGTTACTTTGGAGAATTTAATCCAGATTATTTACAATGTTGATTTATTAGCCTACATACCTTTTTCCTGGAGATACTTGCGCTAATGATGAAGACAAATACAGTGGAGATTCATGTGCCTTGTCATTTAGGACAAGAGAAATTTAATTGTTAAATACAAATATTTAAATTTTTTTAATGTAAATGCCTTGCTTATAGGATTTTTCACTTGTGTTTGTGGTGTCTTTGTGGGATGTCAAAAAAAGTCACAGATGCGCTTTCATCTTTCCTCTTGAAAATGTGAATTTATATCTTAACTGGCTTGTTGGTTCACTTTAGGAAACTAGGATTTGAGGGGTATCTTGAAATTTTTAAATATACACACAACTAAATACTTTTTAAAGCCAGTATTTCCATCTTTGCCCTGAAAGGAAGCAAGTTTAGATATATAGAAAACCCTAATCCTGCAGAACGCGTGTATTTTAAAAAAAACACACCTTTTTCCATAGCACAGTGTTACACACTGTGCAGTGTGTAACTAATAATACTGTTTTACTGTAATATGCCATTTGATTATAATAAATTACTGGTTTGTAAGACAATCATAAAAAGCTAAGCAGGTATTGATGTGTGTGGTTTTATTTAAACATACACTGCTGTTCTGCGGTGATATTTCTAATGCTACATCTTGTCCAAAAGCATTGTTGTCTCTGTCAAGGTTATCAACATGTAGATGAGTACAAATCCTTTCTATAAAAATTTACGAAGCATTTTACATATCTTAAGAGGGCTACACCAGTTTTCATTATATTTTACAGATATTAGCACCTTTTTTCCATGTAGTTTAAATATTAGAGGGTCAAAATAATCCTGCTTAGCATCTCTCACCTGCAAACATAGCAGGGATGTTATATTTACTTTAATACTTGTGTAAACTATGCAGAAATTTTTTAATAAAGTGTAATATATTTCATAAGCTAATAAGACTGAATGGGTAATTAAAGGTTTCTAGCGTGCGTTACTATAACTTGCAAATACAGAGACATTTTGCTAATCTTTTCTTACTAAAGATGTGAATGTTTAATGTACTTTCACTGTTTCTACTTTGGTAGTCCAATGGGAATTCAGTAATGACATTTTGTCATGTCAAACTGTGAACACAGATTTGTACTGTACAGTCCGCAATATGATATTTAGTACACAACACCTATGTCTGAAATACTTGTTAATAAAACCCTCAGAATACTGCGTGTGGTCGTGCCGTCATACGCTGTACGACGGGGAGCAACGTCATGGGTGTGAGGGCCAGAGGTGTGCCCGGGGATCCCCGCTGGCTCCGGAGTTTTGGGTGGCCCTTCTGCGGGGCCAGTACCTGCCCCACTGTATTGGGTTGGCTTAGCCGGATTTTGGT